>NC_079404.1:13778368-14078368 GCF_029220125.1 Pseudoliparis swirei
TGCTTACCAGGATAGTTTAGTGCGCATGCGCCGAAATCTGTTTACAAAACGTCAGCTCAGAGAAGCGCTGCTTGTCGATTCATTGGTTTCGGTGAGTGCGTCTACAAAACTATTCCTTTCACTTGATATCAGGCGACAGCTTCTGGACAGGTGCACTCGTGTTAGCTGCCTCATGCCAGCTGCAGGCCCGGACTCAATGAGCCAAAGGCGGACTCGTTTAGCCGAGCTCATCGCGAGTTTATCGGCCGTTTGGCACGTCACTGTCGTCACCAGCTTCCCCGTGACAGTGACCACAGTCGCTTTGTAGGACACTGAGAGTCTGTCTTGATTCTGTCCCGATCACGGAATAACTTCTGAAATAACACCATCTCGTCCTTCTCCGGCTACAACTATAAGTGTCGTCTGTGGAGCCACTCGGTTCTGTCATTGATTACACGTGAAGGTCATTATCTGACGCTTAGAAAGACTGTTCCTGGTTCAGCTGCGTGAGGTGTGGGGTCTGGTTTAGGGGTGAAAGGTCAAAGGTGAAATACATATCTGCATCCTTTACGAGTTAAAATCAAAGCATCCGAAGGTACTAGCTACTCACCTTTAATAAGTTATCACATCATAAATGAAGCCAGAACAAGCAGGAATAAGGAATTTAACATAGCAGGGCATATTACATTTAATAAAATTAAAGGGAATGAAAATGTAAAAAATGAAAGTGTTTAGGGTGTATCTAAAGTATAAAGTGACAGCGGTGCAAAGTTTATTGATGTTCAATTTGAGGAGATCTGGCCAGAGGTGATTTATTATTAAGTCTAATAGCAGTGAGCAGGAAGGTTCTCCTGGATCTGAATCAGTCTGTTGGAGAACGTGCTCCGCTGTCCCTGCAGGAGGAGGTGGAGAGGCGGGTCCAGATTATCCAATATGGACAATGTTTTCTTCAGTGTCCTCCTCTCTACCACCTGTTCTGGAAAGTCCTGTTTGTACTCCTTGTGCAGTGCATTCTTTTTTAATTGGATTATTATTACTCATGGATTAAGATGTCAGCAGCATGTGAATGGATATATGTTTGAGGTTGAGGTAATTATGTAATTATATTTCAGAAGCCGATCAATCATGTTATGCGTGAATCTTTTTTCGGGTAAGGTGGTAGTGGAGAAGAACAATCTAAAGAAACAACTCGAGTAAAGTACCTTTAAAAAGGTACAGCAGTACAGTTCCTTTCAAACACTAGAACGCGATCCTTCATCCCAGCATCTTCCATGCATCTCCATATAGATGTTATGCAACTCTTTTTTAATTAGATTTTTATAATTGTGTACAAAGTGTTTGCCAACACTATGTCATGTTCGTAACTGGCAGTGCCAGTGCTGACAGCTATTCTCACCACTCGCCCTTCCGATGCATTCGGGAGTCTCGATTCTTCTCTGAGTTGCAGGCGTGGCCATCTGCCTCTATTGGCTGCCGGTTATCATTTATTTCAGCCCTTTGTACTCCCTGTTCTTAAGTGTCAGAACACACATGTATTTCGGTTATTTACTGTTTGAAACTGGACGAGCTTAATCCCAGGAGAATATTAAATTCTTTGCATTTTGGACATGGAAACAAGTTAGTATACAACATTATTACTTTGCAATATCTTTACTCTTCTCTGATATCGGCATGAGTGGACATTTTTAATTCTCAGTGCATGAATTTCTCTGTATATAATGTTAATTGAATTCTTTGTGTGCCATGTTAACCACACACGAGAGCTTTGGGATGCATATAAGAAGTTGGTTTTCAAATGGAGAACTGTCATCCCCCTGTAAGATTATTAAGATAAGAATCACACCTTTTCTACTTTATGCTTTTATCGTTTTTTTATTTTAAAATTGCACACTCTTCAGGATACAACTTTGGTAACTGGTTACACTGTAGGTGTAAATAACCCCTTAAAAGGTTTATTGTTTTGTGTTGATTGCCTTATTTTGTATCCGCTTTATTGGTTTTGATGTATGCCTTTTTATATTGTATTGTTTTAATGATTTTGTATATGTTTTAATCTACTTCCGCTTTGAGCTAAATTTGACTTTTATTTTGAAATGTTAAAAGGAAGCGCACCTTTATTTTATGTTAATATACAAACTGGACGGAACGGCTAAATGTGACGGACGGATGCGCATTTCATGAAACGTTTTGATAGTTTTAATGGACCCGTATGAGGCTAACGCTCTTACGGTGGTGACAAGGAGGTTTTTATTCAAGAGTTTTGGTTCAGGTTTATACAACGAAAGAAAGGAAATAAAGAAGTTCACCAGCAGTAAAGTCTCACGCCGAATGATATACGGGGATCCGTTGCAGTAGGTATACGGTGTTATCGATGCAATCTATTCATGAAGAAAGATCCCAAGGTAATTTGATCTCTTAAGTCTGTCAGATCAAATGCAGAATGGCACAAGTGGTTTAACTTTAAAAGAAAAGGGCTGTGTTTCTGTCTTTCAGCAAAAATCTTGAGGTGGTTTGTTGTCAGAGGGTCAGTCTTTTTCCACGGTCCCGATGCTGGCTGTGTCCAGGTGTTCGACAGCTTTGAGGTGGAGCCTGTCCCTGCGCTGCTCTGCCCTCTCTCTGGGGAGCTCGGCCATGAGCAGCCAGACCTCCACCGCAGCCAGAACCCAGTTGCTCAGAACCCAGACTGCTCTGTTTCACCAGAGTAGAGCCACAGCCAGTCCTGATCCAAACAAGCCTGCTTCAGGCAAGGACATATTTGACTGCCTCCACAGCCAGCTGTTCCTGAACATAACCAAAACTTAGTTGTAGACGGCTTTAAAAGCCGTGACCTGTGCACAGTGTTTCTGTGCTGTCCACCTACTTTGAGCTTGAGTGAGTCTAGAGCTTCATGACACTGAAGAGTGTGATGAAAGTAGACAAAATAAAGTCATCGTTCAATATTATCATGATTTTTGTAGATGAAATGCTTCACTAATAACAAAAAGCAGTCCATAATATTGTAGCTGGACCAATAAGTCAATTAATTGATTTCGATTGACAACAAAAAGTATCTATTCTACCTCTCACTTGTGAGTATTTTCTGCAAACTGAATATCTTCAAAAACAATCAAGAAAATATTCAACAGATTAATTATTAATGAACACTGTAAGATTTCAAAATAAAAACAACGGAAAGCCCAATAAATACAAAGTTAGCGGCCCCAGAGTGACTCATTCTAAAAACAACCAGCTGCAGTGAATATAGCAAACAGAGCATCTAAAGACGAGCTATCTCGACATGTTGAGCAGAATGCCATTTGTTTCCCTAAGTCTGTGAGCTATTTAAGGTCACAGATGAGCTTCACATGAGAGTGAAGTGATAAGAGTCTTGTTGGTACACAGAACACTCAAACGCAAGACAACATCTGCAAGCAGGGTCTTGTTGGTCTCTCGGCCTCCAACTGTCACCGAGTCTACAGGCAATGTTAACACGACCAATAGCGGTATTGTTGAAGAGAAGAATGTTGATCTTTTATTCTGAGTGTGTGTGAAACACATGACACGTATCTCTCCTCATGTTGTGGCTGCAGTGTCGTCCTCCGTGTCCGAGCTGGAGGGGGGGATGTTCGAGATGGGGATGTGGTCGTTGGGTCTGGGTGCTGTCGGCGCTGCGCTTGCCGGGATCCTCCTGGCCAACACTGATATGTGTCTTCCTAAAGCTGCTCAGGCATCCATGGAGAACCTGGAAGAGGCCGACCTGCGCTCCACCACAGATGGTAGGTGGACTTCCTGATTGGCTGTGTAATTCGGTCTCCCACCAATACGCCTGTCGGTCTCAACAGCAGCCGTTGCTGTTAAAACCAGATGAGGAGAATCAGCCATCTCCGGTGGTCTCGCCTGTTGCATGTTTAAATGCATTGTACGTGCACTGAATGAGGTTTTGTGTGGGATTTAAGGAAAAGCTGCTTTCTCAAATCTGCTGGTATTACAGATTAGATCACTGTACGGGTCTTTGTCCGAAGCTGAAGGTAGACTCACATTTAGATGTTTCATGTGACTGTGAACATTGCACTTGTTCTCAGTTTGAAGGCAGCATCTGTTATCTTCCACACAATAGATTGATTTAATTTACGCGGCAGTAAAAGCCATGACAGTCCTGTGCTTTCTCTTTTTATCGGAGGCACGTCGGCCTTGTCTTAGAAACCATTCCTTCTTGTTTTGTCTGCAGATGAGAACGTCATCAAAGCAAAGAGCCTGTGGGACAAGAACGGGGCTGTGGTCATGGCCGTACGGCGGCCCGGATGACTTTTGTGCAGAGAGGTGATACCAAATGTTTCTGAATGACAGAGTGTTACACATGAGAGGGTTTTACACATGGCTCACAAAAAAGGTGTTTAATATATGTGAGTAATATTCACCCTGATGGCATCTCCCTCTGTCTCTGTAGGAGGCCTCTGAGCTGTCCTCTCTGAAGGCCCAGCTGGAAGAGCTCGGGGTCCCTCTGGTTGCTGTGGTGAAGGAGAACGTCGGCACAGAGATCCAGGACTTCAGACCGCACTTCGCTGGGGACATCTACATCGATGAAAAGGTTAGGGTGGTAGATAACATGAGATCTTCCAGAGCCACTGTTACTCTTTCTCTGTCTAAACTACAATTAAAACCATCTCACTCCTTTTTGTAAGTACATTTTAAGGACTGGGACCCCTGCAGCCCATACTGACGATGACAGCCTGTCCTCACCTGTTTTGTTGCACTTTTGTTGATCTTCGAGCCAGAAAAACAGAAATGATTCCCAAAATAAAAATGAGTGACATAGATTTACAGCTAGATTTTTAATGTTGTCTGTTAAAGCAATAGTTTAATAAATCCCAAAGCTATTTCATTTCTCTTGATTAGGCTGACTGAAACTTAACTGTGTGATTGTAGAAAGTCTTCTACGGCCCGCTGAAGAGAAAGATGGGGGCTCTGGGGTTCATTCGCCTCGGGGTGTGGCAGAACTTCCTGCGGGCCTGGAGGTCAGGTTACCAGGGCAACATGAATGGCGAGGGCTTCGTCCTGGGCGGAGTGTTTGTCCTCGGAGCTGCAGACCAGGTCAGCGTCGCGTAGCTCCTCAAGGACATTTGGCTCAATTGAGTTTTCTAAAACAGTTTTTTAACTTTGTCGTCTTTGCAGGGGATTCTCCTGGAACACCGCGAGAAGGAGTTTGGCAATAAAGTGCAGGTTGCTGATGTTTTAGAGGCTGCTAAGAAGATTGTGCCAGCAAAATAAGTTGTTTTTTTTCTTCCCCAAAACAAATGTCATCAAAAAGGTAGTGTATTTAGTTTAAAGCATCAATTTAGTCTTAACCTGAAATGCTGAGATGCAGTCAAAGTCTCTCCATCACTGAAATAATCTGACATTTATGTCTGCACTGTCCATCACAACATAGCTCTGTCTTTTGCACATTCATTTACAGTTGGTTCAGGACAGACGATTTTAGTTCAGGATTTGTCCCTGATTATATCTCTGCAGACACCCAGAAGCTGGTGTTTTTGAGACGGGTATTAAAAACAGGTCGTAAGGGACTTAAATGCGATTTAATTTAAGTTAATTATTTTAGAGAACCACGTAACTCAATCTAAATGCTGGCTTACACGATTGATTAATTATTCTATTGGCTGGTTTATCGTGCGACATTTGTAATAACGTTCCCGTGTGTTCCCTTTGTGTGCTTCCCCATGTCAGGTACCCGAATGGCCCCCCAACATGGCGCAGCAGTGTGTGTTTGTGTGTGTGATAATGACGACTTGAATCCAAACTCAGCATTGAGAGGAGCAGGTTTGATGCTCAAACACATACAGGTTCAGCCACTGCCGCCATGTTGAGGAGTGTCGGTTCCGCCTGAATGACGCATGTGTGTGTTTGTGTGGAAGAGAGTGTGTCCTTGTACATAAGTAATAAAGAAGACCTCATCACCATATCTTCACTGTGCTCCTGCGTGTTGGATTTCATCTGCATGTATATGTTTCTACCAACTCTTATGGATGTTTTTGTATTGCTAGCACCCCTTTTTCAGACCAACCAACGAGGAATGATTCTGATTGGCTGGCTGAAGCAGATTAATGTTTTTAGCTGGCATGGATAACCAGACCATGATGTTCAAAATGAGTATGCTGGTATGCAAATTCTCAGCATCCACACCCTGGAAGGTCCCTCCATTTCAAACATGGAACTTACGTGTCTGGTATTATGTATTGCACACATTTATATCAGTGGAAGTTCTTACATGGTACAAATGTGCACTTTAAATTTAAATTTAAATTATGGCGAGTTTTCTGATTTTAAAAACTGACATGACAAACGGACCATGACTGATCCATCTAATGTAATTACATACACTCCCTAAATACTTTTCTTTAAAAAAAATCAATTATCAAAAATCTAATTTATCGATGCCCGTAAGCCTTTCAGCTTAGTCAAATGAGCAAAAATGCCATCGTGAATTCTTTTCCTGGGAAATAAATCTGACCATTATTTAACCCATGAATGTATCGTAGCGACAGGAACAGAGTATTCTAAAGTTCTCGTGTAAGACTCAGGATGGGTCCAAAACATGTTCGTAACACTAGTTATCCCCAATAAATCACTAAACTCATGAATTGTTTTATCAGCCGTTAGTAGACTTAAATATAAAAGTCAGGTTTTTCTTAGTGTGGCCGAAACATCTTGTTTCAGATGACTGACACGTCCTTGTTGAAGAAGCCTCATCAGATCAGAACTGTTTTTCACTCTTAAGTTCATTTTATGGTCCTACGATATTTACAACATATAATATACAATGTTTAATATTGTTAAATAAAGCAGACATGGTTGGACTTTAACGTTACATATTTTATTACAATAGAGTAAAATACATTCCACATCAAGGAAATATATCTAGTCACAGTACACAATAGAGGGAAAAAACACTGCACCAACACAGAGCTTCGTGTGTGAGTTGTATGTACAAACAAAAACATTCATAGTGTGTTAAACATAACAGATTGTCTTTTCATTTGTGCCATTTATGCAAAGATTTGACATTTTCTTCATGTTATGCAGCATAAAATTCTTAAATTGGTGGATTTTCACAATCAGGGCACCACAATTCCTCAGCATTATGTCAGGTCAAGTTTATTATTGTAATTTATTGAATGTCAATAAAATCAATGTCAAAAATGTGATCTTTAACTAAACTGTGTGTCTGGATTTAACTGGATTAAATGTGTTAATGACAACGCCATGTTTTTTTAAACAGTTGGTGTGCTGTTGAGAGTAACACTGACAAGATGAGGAACCTTTCTGTAAAAAAAAACAACCATAAGTGAGAACAGTTTGGAAAAAGGTCCTCGCGCTAAAGCTGAAACTAAAACATTAAAAGCGACACCCTTCTCCTCAATCCAATTCATACCCATCTTATCTGGCAAGATCTATTGGCGCAACATTTTACGGTCAAACTAAGATAATCGTTTACAAATTAATTTAAATGCCGACTAAAACCCTCCAGTTTTGTTCTTGACGCCACAATTCTAAGAGCAGAAAAAGCAAAAGGAAAAAAGCAGAAGCTAATGCTAACGGAACTTGGTTTTGAGCAATGAGAACTGCCAGACATCGAATAGATTATTAATGAGCAGTAACTTCAGTCAACATCTTCCAGCACCATAAACAAATACAATCTTCAATATAAACATTCAGAAGCTCCCTTTAAAGAGCAACACAAATCCATCTAGCTCCTACAGCAGCACAACAAAAGGTTATATAGTGCAGTTTCTTCTGCAGGAAAACACCCCAAACAACACGGTGACTACGTCCTAAAGGTTTTATACTGGTACACACTAGTGGTGCTCCCTCTCCAACACTGTCCTGCAGCGCACGTGATCATGTCTTCGTATCCCAGAAGGGCCGAGCGACTTAAACAGTCGCGATTATCTGGGCGTTGAGTGATCGAATGAAAATATCAAAGACGATGGAAAAGAAAACTTTGAAAAGATGGTTTCCGAAATAACATCCATCATTTATAAATAATACAAAGACTTCCACATCCTCATACGGAAGTGAGGAGTCGCATCAGGACGGTATTCGAGGGTCGCATGTGTTTATAAAGTGATCTGGAGAGCACGTTGGAAATGAACCCTTCACATTTCAGTATCACAAATAAACACAATTATTGTGCGTTCCTGTACGGCAGTTGATCATTGTGCAGGAGCTAAATATTGACCTTTACATTTCTGACACAAACTTGAGATGACTGATGGAGGTGAATTTAAGTGATCCAACCTTACTGTTGGGTAATGTTTCTCTTTGACCATCACTTTGCACAAACATGGAGGAGCTGGTCATCTGTGAATGTGTCCACTGTATCGTGGAGTAAAGTCCCACTGGAGGACCGATCCTCTCATCTGAAAGCTCATTAGCCCGAGAGGTGCCCTCGCTAATGAGCAGCAAACTCTGAACATGCGTCTCCCGATGCGTACGAGGCCCGTCTGGTGGATCCACTCACCGAGGCACACCTTGACGTTAAAATCCCTAAGATTCCTCATGCATATGTGCTCCATAATACATCATAAAAGTATTTATATATCAAAGAAAAATATATTCATTATTGCATAATCCAGAGAGACAACATGGATAATTACAGCTGATAGTTCCTCACTTACACAATCAGCACTAGGGAACCACACCGGACCGCCGCGTGTTTTAGCGACGATGTGAATTCATTTCATCAGAAAAGCTCAAACTCAGCCAAACTGACGACTTCCACAAAACCACAACACAGACTGTGCACAGTTACCCACTGCTGTACCTCGACATAAGCATTTAGGAATTTGACTTTGTCACGCAACATGAGCGACTTTCACTGAGTACGAGGGGACATCGCTGATCTCACGCAAACCACCGATTGGCAGCTTGTTGTTGCAGGAGAACCCTGCTCCCCGACTTTAAGGAACTGAAACAACCGAGTATTCCTCCGCCTGACAAGCACCACCAACATCAATCGAATATGCCACTAAAGATAGCGACTGCACTAGTTCATAGAGTGATCTCAAAAGATAAAAGGCCTTGAGAAACACACACACACACTGCCATGGCAACAACAGTACATATTTATGTTGATAAACCACACACACACCTCTGTGCTTTGTGAGCTTTTGCAGTCACATTTCTTCATCCCGTCTTTGTCACATTGTACTTAGCACCTAATCACCTGGTCTATGAATATGAAGGGTCATAAGTACACTTCAGGAGAGTTGAAGAGAGCGAGAAGCTGCAGGGGTTAACACGGAGAACATCAACGGGTTGGACCATTCAACGCAATCAACACACCGAGATTATCAGTAAAACTACAAGAAGGAAATTAACTGGTAGCGATAATATCAACATACTTTAGTTAGATTGCGTAATAGTTAATACGGCAATGCTGACTAGACAGGAATTGCAACATGAAATGCTGTCGAGTGAAACACAAACCAGGAACTTCCTGAGCTGCCTCCCGAGAGGCAGTTCTGACCAAAGGAGCACAGAAAGCATCCGACACATTAATAATAAAAAAACAGGAGTCAAGTTTTTCTTTTCTAAGGAGTGTCATCTAGTAACATAGAGAGAGAACAGTCAGTGATCTTCCTTATCAAAGTGATTGGTTTTTCCTTCATGTCAATACTCAACAATATACACCCTGACCCTCTACTGTTACACTTGGAGCAGCTCCATGCAGTTAAATTAAAAAACAAATGCAGTAGCACACAACAAAAACATAAATAAATGCTGTTGTCCTTCCACAAGACAACATACAAGCATTTATAGCATGTGTGTGAGTGTATCTTTGAAATGTGAGTGTATCTTTGACTTGTGAGTGTATCTTTGACTTGTGTGTGTATCTTTGACTTGTGAGTGTACCTTTGACTTGTGTGTGTGTATCTTTGACTTGTGTGTGTGTATCTTTGACTTGTGAGTGTACCTTTGACTTGTGAGTGTATCTTTGACTTGTGAGTGTATCTTTGACTTGTGAGTGTATCTTTGACTTGTGAGTGTATCTTTGACTTGTGTGTGTATCTTTGACTTGTGAGTGTACCTTTGACTTGTGTGTGTGTATCTTTGACTTGTGAGTGTACCTTTGACTTGTGAGTGTATCTTTGACTTGTGAGTGTATCTTTGACTTGTGAGTGTATCTTTGACTTGTGTGTGTATCTTTGACTTGTGAGTGTAGATGTGTTGCTGGTCCTACAGGCCCTTGTTGAAGTAGACGGTGGTGGTGTTGGGACTGATCTCTCGTATCCTCTCCTGCAGATTTTCCTCCAGCCCGCTCACACTCATAGAGCTAAAGAGAGATTGTTACACAGGATTAAAACCCTGCCAACATGTTAGACAACACTACATGGACAAGTTGGACCACCTTTTCCTCCAAGGAGTGTGTGTGTGTGTGTGTGTGTGTCTGTTTGTACCTTTTCTGCGGGAAGAGGGCGCAGCACAAAGGAGTTGCAAACACCAGGCTGAAAACAAGAGACGGAAAGGGGAGGTATTATAGAGCGTCACATTTTCCTTTGAAAGTAAACAATGAGAAAGAACATTATGTGTAATTTACTTACCACAAACCGACGAGCCCCACCTGGACTGGTGCGTTTAGAATTGGGAACCGCTACAGAGAGACAAAGTCAAGTTCAACAGATGTGTCTGCATGGCCAGAACAATTCAATGTATGTGGAATGCAACAGGACCATCTTCAAGTGAATCCACTGATGAAAATAAAACCGTATGACGGTCATGCATGCCGTCCTCTTACCTTCATGAAAGCCTTCTTCTCCAGAGCATTCATTATAACAGGGGGAATGGCTGTAAAAAAAAAGAAGAAAAAAAATCAGGTGAAATTTCTAACCACCAGTATGCATCCAACAGGATGAGTGTTTTATCTCTCGCGTCTTAAAGACAGTTTCAGATCCACAAGAGAAAACCGTAGACATAATGTCAACATTACCCATTGCTGGCACTGCCATGCCGATCCTCGACACCACCACCTGCATAATGGCCTGCTTGGCAGCATTGGGCGACTCTCCCAACCTGTTTCCATGCTCATCCATCACAGGGATACCGAACTTCAACTCCCTGGAGGAAACAAAAACTAAAGTCATGTAGAGCAGCAGCCGTCAGAGTTCCTTTAAAGCTCCCGAGGGAACAAAGCAGAGCGATTCGGCTTTGACGAGACCTCACCTCTGCCTCATGAAGGGAATGTTGATACAGTTGGCAGCAGCGACGGCAGCAAAGGGGACGAACCGGCTGGCGATCGGCGGGAGACGCTGCGAAGATGCAGAAACAACAACACATTCAGCAAATCTCTACACACGTGTACGAATAGATATTCAGATCATTGGTCTGTATCTGTTTACTACATCTGTGTGTTCAATTGAACCACGGCCTTTACCGAAGCGAGAGACTTGAGACCCAGCGCAGTGACGACAGCTCCAGTCGTAGCACTGACGTAGGCTGCACCAAGTTGACTGCAAAGAGACAGAGTGGATGCATGTCACACTTTAATTACCAACTTCCTTTCCAACATTTGCACATCATAAATAGATGACTCACACCACGGAACATGAACTCTGTGTCGGACAATTCGGTAAAGTAGAACATTTCAAAGTAGAGTTGCCAATTCATGCCATGTTTGGATGTGCAAAAGTTTTAAAAAACAAGAACATCCGCACTGGAACATTTATTCCTAATGACATGCGCAACACATGAATATGAGTTTTCATATTGTGAAGGCAACCCCCTTATTATTCACGCATGCATTTGATGCATTTCTGCAGTATTTGACGAATATTTTTTTTTGTACGAGAGAAGTATGCAAATGCAGGTTGGCATGACAACAACCGGGAGCATAAACCCCACATCAGCATGAGTGCATGGTTACGTGGGGCTGAACATGCTTAACTGTGGAAGGTAATACCGCTGGGAGGGAAGGGGAGAGGGCAGCAGCTTCCACAGCCTCCTGACAGACACTAGTTTAGAGGGAGGACAGGAAAGATCGAGAGTGAAGTGAGAAGTCCTCCCTACTTCACGGTCATGGGGGCGTCGCCACTGCGGTTGGTGTAGTTGACGACAGCATTGAAGGACTGGTTAACCCACTGCCAGAACACCACAGCCGGAGTGGTTCTGTAAACAAGAGAACCGCAGTGTGTATGAGGAAGTGAGACGTCACAGAGTACAGCAACAAATATAATGTTTGGCACTGCGGCGAACGAGTTCATCGTGGAAGTACTGCACTGTCCCCAATGCACACAATATGAAGTGTGGGACAGTCGTGGTATTCAGCACACGGCATGTACCCTCGATCATCACTTGTTTTACTCTGCAACTACCAATTCCATAAAACCCAGAAGTTAAGTTTTTTATGAAGTTGGAAGATAAAGATCAATAACCATCCGTTAGTGGAGCATTGTGAACACAACCAAATGGAGCAGAGATGTTTGTTCACCATGTGCAGAGTTTGACACGTCATACTTTGTCCCCCTCCAGTGGAGGCATGCAAAAGTGACACTGAAATCCCTTTTCTGACCAACAGACAAAATTCCCAAAGTAATGCATCAGTTCTAATAATGTTAAAAATCAATGTTAATTAAATGAACGAGACATGATTAAATACAAAATAATACAGTGACTATTTTATTTCAGAAGACATCCACTTTTTGTTTAATTCTAAAGGAGATTGATTAATTGATCATTTATTCATTTGAGATTCACCACTTCAGGAATCTCTGTGCCTGTAATTTTCCCTTGACAAATATCTCAAACTATTAGATGATTACTTTTTGTTGTTAATTTGCTGGTTCAGCTCAACCTTGTCACATGACTTCCCTGTCCTCTCAGCTGCCCAATGATTCATCCAAATGCAGCAGCGACTGACATTTTTATTATTTAAGAGGATTTTCACTCTGCGCAGGGATTAAAATCTCTATTTCTATGCGGTGTTGTATGCTGTATTACATGTGTTCTTCTACTTTCTGCATTTCATTTTGATTAAGCCATTTTCAGGCCGGTGTTTAGAAAACATTAAATCATGTATTGAAATTTCTGCTGTACCTATAGAAGGTGAGCATGCAGCCTGTGACGGACATGTTCACCGGCACCTGAGCGGACATCCGGCCAATCACAAACATCTTCTCTCCTGTGTCGGGGTGGAAGGCGGAGTCGTAGATGTACTTGGCCCTCCAGAGCTCATCCTCCGACAGACCAGGCTTCACGATCCCAGCTCTGAAGAAGTCAAAACAGTTGGAAGATGTAATATTTTCCAAATACTTAAAAAGCAGCAGTCGCTCTCAAACACACTTATTTTCATATTGGAACACACATTTAACAAAATCGTGAATTTCCCAAATCCCAGATACGCCTTCTTACTTTTTGCATTCATTTACACAAAATATGTTGAACTGATTCCAGTGTAAACAACTGGCCCCATCAATGTTCTCTTCCATTCAAGCCTCACAACCCCCAACATGATATTTAGTTATCCTACTCCATCCTCTCATCTCCTGACCCCTCTACCTGTAGTTCTCTGTGATCACTCTGGCCTCCTCCAAAGTCTCAGAGGACAGCAGGACATTCCTTGGATCTGTGACCATGAAGAAGTGCTTGGCGCGCCCCATAAATGTGCCTTGGTCCCATTTCGGCTCCTTGATGTTTATGTTGAGGGACAGCTCTTCAGACATCCTGGCTTTCTTAAATAATAGCAGACATGTTAATTTGTATTCACACTCTGTTACATGTTTTACCATATCAGATGGAGAAACAAACAAGGTTATGTACTGTACTTTAAAATACTTCACTTTTACAAATATTTAAATCTAGTCTAAAAATCTAAATAATTATTTCAATTGGCATATTATTTCCATCTGATTAAAAGAAAGGAAATGCGATGGAAACCTTTTCAAAACTCTGTTCTATTGGCATGTTTTAAAAGGATATCAGGTGAAAATAGAAATTTAAAAAAGTTGGATGCAGTGATAGTTATGCCTTCACCTCTGCTTTATTAATAGCTCGGCTACAGTTCAGAGCTGAATTGAGGCGATGACCTCCATTACTTAACAGCATACAAACTGTTTACAGACACATCGACCAGGTTTACTTTCAATACACTTTGAAATACAAAGGACACAGTGAGACAGATCAAGCTTTCCACCTGTAGTTTTCACTGTCAACTTAAAAACTGTTGTTTTGACAGACATTTTGAACGAATTTATCATTTTAAGTCTGATCTCAAACATCTTGTATTAGTTCTGGCGGTGAGTATAATATAAAATCAAATACAAACTAAATACCGATGTGATTTATCGCACTCATTTATGTCAGAACATTCAGAAAATGTCCAATATGCTTTCCTTAAGCCCACAGTGACTTCTTGAAATTGTGTTTCGTCAGACAAACAGTCCAACACACAATAATGTTCACTTTATAGCAATAAAAAACAACAAAAGGCAACAAATCATCACACGTGAGGAGTTGAAAATACACTTTAACCCTGAAGCCCAACAGATCAGCTTTCTTTGATTCGCGCCTTGCAATGTGAACCTAACGTTAGTGTCACATTGCAATGTGGCACTAACGTTAGGTTCACCTTGCAAGGAGCTGATGGAACAAATATCGTGACACCTAGAGTCACAGATGTGTGTGTGTGTGTGTGTGTGTTACGATACACTGCCCGGTGTTTCAGTTGTTTCCTCTCAGCTAGCGTGCTAGCTGGGCAGCTCATAGTACCGTTGAAACACACCCACATTAGATACATCACTACTGAAACGGAACATTCAGACATAATACAATCCACACAACATACTACGCTAAGAGGGACAACACAACAGCCTGTACACGTCAGCACAACAACTCCAGTGCTCTCTTGATACTCTAACAACCGGCTAGTTAGGTTAGCTCGGTAGTTTACGAGCTAAATGACATGCTAGCTCACACTTTGATTACCTTTAGAAAGAGGAACGTTGAGGCGGGGTGAACTCTGACTTAGTCTAAGTGTGCTTCATTAATTGAAGTCATTAAATATGTTAATGCGGTCAGCAATCACACTTACCTGGTTGGCTTTCTTTTTCGAAAATGTATGACCTCTCAATATCACGGCGCCACTGGAGCTATGGTGCCTTCTAGTACAGTTAAAAGTATCGTAAAACATAGACTCACAGAAAATGACAGGGAGGTAAATAAATACGGACTATTTCCGTTATACCAGCTCAACTTCATTTCACCTTGTTTGCATACAGTACTATATATTGTGTCCCATGCAATAGTATACTATATTGTGTTCATAAGTTATACTGTTTTGTTACATATGAACTGTATAATACTACCTTTCATTAAACTTCTTAATAATAAAAAACACTAATTAGCATTAGGCTACCTAATCACAGTAACGTTACATATTAGCGGTGTGTACACTGTTTACATGTCTCTGCTAATATTAATCACACCACTTTGACTTTTCCTGTAATTGTGTCTTTACACTGCCAAATCAGTCACACAGAAGTTGATTTAGGAAAATGCGAGCTTCGTGGGGGTCTTTGAAAGCAGCACCTTGCCGTGACACAATGGGGCGTTGTTTGTCATGGAAGACATGAGTTGTTGGAAACCTTTGGGCGTGGAAGGTAGACCGCACATGATTGGTTAAGAAATAGCTGACGGGCTCAAGCAAGTGTTAATAATTAATATATTTCAATTATTATATACGTTGTCAATTGGTCCAGCAAAAGTCATGTAAATGAATGAAATATGGTGAAACCCTATTTCTTAATTAAAACAACCTTCATGATTCCTTTGCTTGTGCGATTATTTACAATAATCCACCACATCAAAAAATGTAAACAAAATTACAACAAAGACACATTCAAGATCACGGTTTCCTGTTTGGCTCCAGTTTGTTTAGTTTTATCATGAATTTAATACTGAATGGACACATTGTCGCAACTATAACATGTGTGCGTGTGCGTGTGTGTGTGTGTGTGTGTCCATGAATGTATAATTGATCAAAATGGAGACCTGGTCATATCTTCAGAGATTGGGATCTGATCTGCATAAAAGTTGTGATGAAACACATCTGGCCACCGGGTGGGGTTGTTGACCCACCTCACCAGGCACAGTAAAGGCAGTCAGGAAGATCCACAGATCACTTTCTCCACATCCACAGTCTTGAGGCAATGCCACTGTAATGTAAGTGCAATTAGTGTGCTTAATCATCATTAGTATATATCGCTAATGGCTGCACAGCAGCAGAGTCTAAAAGGATTACACCTCCTCTTCGGACAATACTTCTAAGTCACCGGGAGAACAACTGAGGTGGCACTAATACTCAGGAGCAGGGACGTGCGGTCAGGGGAGGCAGGTGAGGCTCTGCCTCACCTGTCATCATGAGTTTTATAGTCAAAATCGCTGAATTTGCCTATTTCCTGTTCAAACACAGGATGAAACTAGAATGGGCACTCGGTAGAGCGCATACCTTCGCATATCACAAGATTGGGCATTGAATTATGAACATTTTGGCATTAGTTGCATGCCAATTGGATACAAATTGACCGCGCTATGGTAAAAAGATGTTGACCTTTTCATGACCTTGACCATGACCTTTGACCCGATCGATCCCAAAATCTAATCAAATGGTCCTCGGATAATAACCAATCATCCCACCAAATTTCATGCGATTCAAGAAGATGTTGACCTTTTTCATGACCTTGACCTTGACCTTTGACCCGATCGATCCCAAAATGTAATCAACTGGTCCCCGGATAATAACCAATCATCCCACCAAATTTCATGCGATTCGGTTTAATACTTTTTTACTTAAGCGAATAACACGCATACAAATAAATAAATAAATAAATAAATAAATACATGGCGATCAAAACATAACCTTCCGCATTTTCAATGCGAAGGTAACGAGAGTTGAGGCGACGAGTCGAGTCTCACCTCTGATTGCGCAATCCATCACAAACTGGGTTGAGACATGCAATTGGCCCGTGCGGGATGCCGTATCTCTGCATGTCGCCAATGTAATGTTTGCCGATATGTTTATTTGCCCTGATAATCCATAGTCTGGCTAAGGTCTTTAACCATTACAGTTTAATGTTTGTAAGTGACATATTTAGTTTTGCTGATGGGAAATAAAACCGCAGTGAAAAGGCGAAGGGTGAGGCAGATAATACTCTGCCTCACTGAAAGGGCGCTCGTGAGCCAACGGGTACTTGTTGCTGCTTCTTCTACGCTGAGGCGCCAGGCGAGTCAAGTCCGTTTGTATTTGTATTTTGCTAAACAGCACCCACACAGACAGAAAAACACAATAATCAAATTACTCCAAAACAAGACTATAATGCTTGTGAGTCAAGTTTATGCACATATATTCACGCTACTTTGCATAAAATAAAAAAATATATATATATTTTTTGCAGCCAAGTACGTAAGTTTTATGTATCTGTAATATGTACCATGTGCGTGTGTACGCGTGTGTGTTGTGTGGAGAATGCTGATGAGACATGAAATAACCAGGAGCCAATTGAATAAGCTACCCTTTTGGGTTTATATATTTGTAAATCTGACACTAAAGGAGTCAGTGCCTCACCAACCATGAACCTCACCGCACGTCACTGCTCAGCAGGTGTCCGATTATGCGTCAGCGAGGCGGACCGGTGAGCGTCTGTCCGAGCTCGTCCGGCATAAAACAGACACAGCAGGTAACGCTCTCATTGTTTACTTCAGTGTAAACACAATGTCTCAATGTTGTTCACAGGCGTTTTCATAATGTTTCAAGGGATCAACGAGACATACGTTTAGACTGAAGCAAGACGCGTTCAAGTTGACCGTAATAATGTCAACAAGCAGTCAATCATTTCAGTGAGTTATAGATGACAATTAACCATCAAAACTATAGGTCACTTGATTATTTGCCATGTGGTGTCGCTGTCCATGGTGCTAAATAATAGAAAAACACGTGATGTTCAGTGACAACATCTCTTCTGTCGACATGAAAAAAGATATATTCTACTTTATTTTTAATTATATTCAAGCTCTGACGTCACTACTGTATCAGAAAGAGTTTGGGATGCTATTATCCATCTGGAACTTCTGACATATCATTCATTACTCATCACCGCATATAATCCTCACAACAGATATCCATTTAATTAAACATGACCCGAGGGGAATCACCATGCACCGCTGACTTCTCTGCAGACAGGCAGGCAGCCTCTCAGCTGAAGCACCATGGGCTCTATGGAGACGGATTCAGAGGCTGCAAACTAAACTAAAGGATTATACCGACTTCTTTCACCGACAAAGAAAGGTCCACAGTTCAATCATGGAGCACTACTTTTTACCATTGTTTTTTAATTGATGTCATACATCGGTGATGAGTTTTTCTATGGCCCGTTTTTTATTTTGGAGCTTGTTTTTTTTGTTAAGCTTTATTTATGGTCTGAAACTGGTTTTAAGGATGATCAGGGATGTTACCTAGAGCTTTTTAAGTTGCCTGCTGCAGTGGGAAACAATTGTAGTATTATATTAACTTCCCTTTTGGACCAGTAAGAGCAACAAGTGCAGTTCCCCACCACCTGTGTTCCTCACCTGCGTACCCTAAATCCCAAGCTGCATCTTTTCCATCCTGACAGTGGACCACAGATATCCTGCTGTCTGGATGATTAAGGGAAGAATTGCCAGACACAAAGCATGGCTCGCTCCTCTCACCCCTCTGGCTGGAGGGAGATGACAAATGGAGGGGGGCACCCCCACTCCAACCGCGGAGGCCAGACCGGGGGTTCCCACAGCACAACGCGCTACATGCTGAAGAAACAGCACCGCCACAGACGCAGGTCCTCGTCGCCGATGGGCAGAGTCATTCTCATCAATGCACCCGTTGATGGTGAGCTCACGGTCCTCCATTACTATGCTCACACACACAGTCACTGGCTGCAGAGGCGTATTCAGGACTGTTGTTTAGTCAGTCTTATGCCCACATTTAGAGAATAGTCAAGGTATTATTAATAATGCAATTTATTGTAGATAATAGATGACATTATATGACAATTAATTATTTAGTCACTCAAATTTGATTTCCAATTATTAATCCACTCATCAAAGAAATATAATTCCTAAAAAGTAAATATTTGCTGTTTTGCTCCTATAATAGTAAACTGTACATCATTTACCAAGCAAATCACCGATTCAACTTTTGGCTCTGGGATTGACAACATATTTATTTTTCAGTTCTCTTTATCCCAAAGAAATTGCTTATCAATCATTTCTGCAAATGATAAATTGATTCATTTTTATATGACTTTTGAATGACATTCTGACTTAGTTTTCTGTGTTGCAGGAGGGGAAGAAAGTGAGGACATTCACACAGTGACAGTCGCCAAGAGTCCAGATGGGTGTCTGGGTTTCAGTGTCCGCGGGGGCTCTGAACATGGACTCGGCATATTTGTCAGCAAGGTGGAAGACGACAGCTCTGCAGGTCAGGAAGAGGAGAGTGAATGTTTCTCACAGTGACGGCACGCTTATTTCTCAGTGAGCGTACATCTGGGCTTGTGGTCTTCTGTTTCCATGTGTCATTTATTCTGGTGTATCATGCTGAGTTTCACCTGTGTCTGCAGCGCACGCCGGGCTGACTGTGGGCGATAAGCTGGTGGAGGTGAACGGGGTTAGTCTAGAGAGCATCACCATGAGCAGCGCTGTGAAGCTCCTGACGGGAAACAACAGGCTGCGCATGGTGTTGAGACGGGTGGGCAAGATCCCCGGCATCCGCTACTCCAAGGAGAAGACCACATGGTGAGGCCAACCAGCTGAGAGCTGCTGCATAGTTGTGTCAATGTGAAGAAAGCTGCCAAAACAATATCTTACTTTAAATCTACTATTAAATATTTACACTTCACAGTTGGTTCAACAACCTTACCAAACTGTGACTGAGTCACCGTATTTTGCTCTATTGCTTTGTAAAGACAACGGCCTTGTTGGTACCACCTTTGACCTTTGCATGGCCCTTGTTTTGTGACGTCTTGTGACTTGACTGGAGCTAACATTGGTTATCTTTCTTGTGGGATATACTGTATCTTGGTTTCATGTGGCAGCAGTGGATAGATTACCTCTGTGACCTTTATGGCTATTTGATTAACCAATACTGATCGGCCTGACTGCAGCACAGGAAGAAAAAGCAGTTTATGTGAATGTTTTCAGGCGTGCACACGTGTCATTTTTGCATGTGTCCGTATGTCCGTGTGTGTGTGTAGGGTGGATCTGATTCATCGGCGGATGGTGGTGGAGGAGAGTGGTCGAACCCCGTCAGAAACCAGTTCTGACAGCGCTCTCCGCAGGATCGTACATCTCTTCACCACCTCAGATGACTACTGTTTGGGCTTCAACATTAGAGGAGGAAAAGAGTTCGGACTGGGAATTTATGTTTCTAAGTATGAACATGTTCAGCGAATGCTTGTTTTACTCTTGAAGAGGCCACCAGCATCATGATCCAGGGTGGTGCAGTGTGCACATGCAGTGAAGCTCAGCCCGTTGAAGTATCCTTGAGCAAAAAGTAGAAAGGATGGCAAATAGAACACACTTTTCCCACAGGAATTAAACATCCCGTAATCTCATTTGCATGTAGCGTGTGATGTCCTTGACTAGAACATCGACTGAGAAGAGCTACACAGTTATATGTTGTTTGTTTGTTCTTGTTTTATTGAATTAAAGCAACCAGGCCTCACTTAGAAGGTTAAGGCAGGTGAATTGTGTTTACTTCATCACCATTACAACAAAAGTTAAGAAACTGCTTTGATGAGTTTGTAGTGTGAATAAAACACATACATTTAGTACATATAAAGTAGTCAAAATACTTAGAAAATGACATACAACTGTTAATTGATATAGTAAAACAAGTATAACCTAACACTGTAAGTCCCAACAGTTTGATTTCATCGACGTCTATATCTGTGTATGTGTCTCCATGCCTGAATACATTTCCTCTTCAGGTTAGACCCGGGCGGACTTGCAGAGCGGCATGGCATCAAGATGGGCGATCAAATCCTTGCAGCCAACGGGGTCAGCTTTGATGACATCACCCATAGCAATGCAGTGGAGGTCCTGAAGAGCCACACCCATATCATGTTGACCATCAGGGTGAGAGACTTTTTATCAATAAACTTGAGGTGAAATTTCAAAGGAGAGTGACTGTTGGACTGACATTTATCTGGTGGTAGTAGTACTAGTAGTAGGAGTAGTTGTAGTAGTAGTAGTAGTACTAGAATACTAGTAGTAGTAGTACTAGTGGTAGTAGTACTAGTAGTAGGAGTAGTTGTAGTAGTAGTAGTACTAGTAATACTAGTGGTAGTAGTAGTAGTAGTAGTAGTAGTACTACATGATGGCGCGGCTGTGTCCAGACGCCGTCGAGGTAGCTCCCCGGAGATTGTGCGCTCTTTTAGTTTTTGTGTTTTTTTAAAATATTTTCTTTGCCACAAACACATCGGCACTAACAGCATACGACCGCAGCACACTTTTGGACATAAACTTTTGCGCAAAACAAGGGGTTTTGTCCACTTTTTCCATCGATCCAGCGTGGCGGCGGAGATCGTGCGGCGAACCACAACAACAACAGTGGAGCCGCTACTACGGGGAGACGACGAAAACATCGAGGGAAACGGAGCGGAATTCGGAACAGACTGAGAGTTCAAGCCCACCGTCCACCTCTGCCCAGCATCCTTCTTGCTAACGTCCAGTCTCTGGAAAATAAGATGGATGATGTTAGGGCAAGGATCAGATTCCAACGGGACATGAGGGACTGTAACATCTTTTGTCTGACGGAAACATGGCTGACCCGCTGGTGCGGATCGAGTCATATGCCCAACCGAGTCCTTCTCTGTTTTCCGTGCAGACAGAACGGAAGAGTCTGGTAAATCTAAGGGTGGAGGGGTTTGCTTCATGACTAACAACAAGTGGTGCGACCCCAAGGACATTAAGACTCTTTCTCGTTCCTGCTCGCCGAACCTGGAACATCTGACGATCTCATGCCGTCCATTCTACCTTCCCGGGAGTTCAGCTCGGTCATCACCACAGCCGTCTACATACCACCACAAGCGGACACCGGCGTAGCACTATCGGACCTACATGATGTGTTATGTCGGCATCAGAACAAGTATCCCGACGCGGCTGTGGTGGTGGCTGGGGACTTTAATAGGGCAAACCTAAAAAAAGTCATGCCGAACTTTCACCAGCACATTACGTGTGCTACCAGAGGGGAAAGAACGTTGGACCACTGCTATACGCCATTCAAGAGAGGCTATAAGGCTGTCTCTCTCCCTCCGTTCGGCAAATCGGACCATGCCGCCATTTTCTTGCTTCCGGAGTACCGGCAAAAGATCGCGCGGGAAGCGGTAGTGACGAGGGACGTGAAGCGGTGGTCTGACCAATCAGAGGCTGAGCTACAGGATGCTCTGCGTGTCGTCGACTGGGACATGATCCAATCCAGTTCCAGTGACGTCAGCGAGTTCTTGAGTAGCAATGAGCCTCATAGCAACGCTAGCGGACACCATCGTCCCCACGGTAAAAGTTAGGGTCTTTCCTAACCAAAAGCCGTGGGTTGATAGATCCATCCGTGAAGCTGTGAACGCCCGTACTGCTGCCTATAACTCCGGTCTTGTATCCGGCAACATGGACGAGTACAAGGCAGCGGTCTATGGACTGAGGAGAGCGGTGAAGGAGGCCAAGAGGAGGTACCGAGACAGAGTGGAATCACAGATGGAGCAGCGCGACACCAGGCGCCTATGGCAGGGGCTACGGACTATCACAGACTACCAGAGCAGACCCCGCGCTATGGTGAGTGCCGACGCATCCCTAGCGGACGACCTGAACTCATTTTATGCACGGTTTGAGGCTAGCAACAACAGCGCTAGCTCGCCGGCTAACAACAACACCGTTAGCGTAGCCGAGGTGAGTTCTACCGCTGGGGATGAACACACACTCTGTGACCGAGCACAGTGTGAGGAGGGCTCTGTTGAGGGTGAACACCAGGAAAGCTGCAGGTCCAGATGGCATATCTGGGCGAGTACTGAAGACCTGTGCTAACCAGCTAGCTCCAGTGTTCACCACAATATTCAACCTCTCCTGGCTGAGTCCGTGGTCCCCGCCTGCTTCAAGAGATCCACTATTGTCCCTGTGCCCAAGAATGCTTCTCCAGCATGTATGAATGACTACCGACCGGTGGCCCTCACCTCGGTGGTCATGAAATGCTTTGAGAGGCTGATAAAGGACTACATCTGCGCCTTCCTCCCTTCCTCCATGGACCCGCTGCAGTTTGCTTATCGCCCAAACAGATCCACTGATGATGCTGTCTCCCAGGTACTGCACACCACACTCTCTCATCTGGACAGCCAGAGGGGGGGCTATGTGAGACTGCTGTTCATTGATTATAGTTCAGCTTTCAACACCATAGTCCCCTCCAGACTGGCCGGCAAGCTGATTGAGCTGGGACTGTACACCGCTCTGTGTGCTTGGATCCTGGACTTCCTGACCGACAGGCCACAGGTGGTCAGGGTGGGCAGACACACCGCCAAAGCCCTCAGCCTGAACACAGGATCCCCAGGGTTGCGTCCTCAGCCCCTACTGTACTCCTGTACACACATGACTGTGTGGCCAGGTTCAGCTCCAACACCATCATCAAGTTTGCGGATGACACAGTGGTGGTGGGCCTGATCTCCGACAACGGCGAGAAGGCCTACCTGGAGGAAGTTGCTGATCTGTCACTCTGGTGCCGGGACAACAGCCTCATCATGAATGTCACCAAAACTAAGGAGCTGATTGTGGACTTTAGGAGGGTACAACAACAGAGGACGTACTCACCACTGGGGATTAACGGGACTACTGTGGAGAGGGTGAGCGGGTATAAATACCTGGGAGTCCACATCACCGAGGATCTGACATGGTCAACGAACACAGACACTCTGGTGAGAAAGGCAAGGCAGCGCCTCTACCACCTCAGGCAGCTGAGGAAATTTAAAGTTTCCCAGAGGATCCTTCAGTCCTTCTACTCTGGAGCTGTAGAGGGCGTCCTGACAGGAAGCATCACAGCCTGGTTTGGCAACTGCTCCGCTCAGGACAGGAAGGCTCTGCAGAGAGTAGTGCGTTCGGCTGAACGCACTATTGGAACTACACTCCCCACCCTGCAGGACTTGTACACCAGGAGGTGCAGAACCAGAGCCGGCAGGATCATGAAGGATCCTCACCACCCCAACAACAGACTGTTTCAGCTGCTGCGGTCAGGCAGGCGCCTCCGTAGTCACGCTGCAAGAACAGAGAGACTGAGACGGAGTTTCTTTCCTCAGGCCATCAGGACTGTGAACTCCGACCTCACCAGGACCCCCACATAGACCCACACAACTGCCCCTCTTAGGCACACACACACACACACACTTACTGTAAATATTGTGTTGTTTTTTATTGTAAATAGTGTGTACTTGTTGCCCTTGCACATTCCTGCTGAGCATTGCCACTTTCATTTCACTGCACACCCTGTGTGTGTATGTGACAAATAAAACATCTTGAATCTTGAATCTTGGACAAAAACAACTCCAAATAAATGCTGATGTTCCTCCATGTCTGCTGGATATGTAAATAAGCAACAAACACGTTAACCAAATCAACTCCATAAGTTGATAATGTATAAATGTTGTGTTTACAGCTTGTTCCCCTTAACTGTCCGAAAAAGAAAAGTTAATGCTGGTTTACGTCTAATTCCCACGTGGTCCTTTATACATCTGTGGTTCAGTGTTGTGGTGTTAATCGTTTGCTCCGGTTTGAACATAACAATTAATTTGGTGCTTTAAAGAGCTGTGACATAATACAGCAGAGCAGGCAGCGGGCGTACAGCCCTCGAGATCTTTGTGTATGCATGTATGTGTGCAAGGCCGCGCCATTTAACCTGTGCCATTTTTATATAAAGGAATTGTGTGTGTGTGTGTGTGTGTGTGTGAATGGGCACATGTGTATTGTGCAGTGTGTCTGAGCGCTCTCTCAGCTCGCTAACATTGCTGCGTGCTCATTTTACTTCTCTGATCTCAGGTTCCACGTGTGAAAAACAGCCAGGGACGACGTTCATTATTCAAAGGCCCTCAGGGATCAGGTTATAATCAACAGAAAGCTGACATTTATGTCTTCCCTCTGTCCTATATTAGACCCATTTGTGGGTACAGAGTTACATCGTGTGTAAGGATAATTTTGGTTACTAAACTGGTCATCCAAGGCCGTTGTGGACAATTGTCGATGTAACCTTCATACATCTGCAGGTCTTCTCTTTGAATTTACGCTGTGTTGTTGAGACAATCCCTGAAAATAAAAATGAAATAATAGAGGCTATGTTGTTTTCCTGTCGGTCTGACTAACAACGTATTCCTTGTCTTGTTTTAATGGATGTAAATGTCAGTCTGTTGGTTGGACCAACACTCTGGTGACTCCCAGAAGTATCTCAACAACATGGATTGAAGGAGACATTTATGGTGCCGGAGGATAAATCCCAATTACTTTGGCGAATCTCTTCCATGAAATGTCTCATTAAGCATCAGCAGATGGATTAGCATACAATTTGGTACAGACAGTCACGCTCTCCTCATGATGAATTGTATAACTTTGGTGCGCCACAACTTTTCATGCAACACACAGTTTTATTTTGTTCAAGTTCTGGCTGTACTTTGTGTATTGTGCTCATGAGTAAATGACAGCTTGTTAAAGATGGTGAACCTGGTAAACATTACACTTGCTACGTCAAATGGCGACGTCTGTTCAGTGGCCCTCGGCATCGGAAATCAGATAACAGTGTCCCCTTTAAGTGCGTTGCATATGTATTTTTAATTATCCTAATCAGTACCCAGAATATATGAAACATGTCAATATAAGACAAAATCTATAGGGGTGTCCCAAATAGTTGGAAGCTCGAGGGCATCATTCATAATGTTGAATGCTTCTCAGCTTTTCCTTTTAGCATGTCCACTAATTGAGTTGGTCCTGGTATTTATGCACATCGTAACATTGACATTGTCATTGTGAGCATGTCAGAATGCGGACATGAGTGTTTGGCTCAAAGCACCGCTGTGCCTCAGAGCATCAGGTGTAAAAACATTTTGATATGTAACAATTTCATGTTTTATCATATGGTTTTGTTGTTTATATTCTTGCTGAACATTTCGTGTGTTTGCACTTCAACAGGAAGCTGGCAGATACCCTGCATACAAGGAGATGGTGGCAGAATATGGCTGGCTCGACAATTGTATGTTAACTATTCCAAAATATGATTTTACAAGAGGAAGTTAGTTTAAGATGAGTTGTAATAAAGATGATGGCTTGATTAGTAGTGTGAAAATAATATTGTACACTAAATTAAATATTATAGAAAAAAATAATGAAGATGTGACCTTGTAATTGGATTTAAATCATTATTTCCGTATCCAAAGTTAATTTAAATATAATTGGAAATCTTATTTAAAAAGTGGAACAGTGGCCACAGTAGCCCGCTTATACATATTCATAGGACTTAAACTCCCTGTTATTTTAGTTTATATTTTTGAACGCAGTCAGGGATTAATTTAGTTTACTCAAAGGCAGCTCAGTCGCCTGGAACGAATCGCGACCCGACATCTGGGTCATCTTGGAGTTTCATTAAAAAAAGAAAGAAAGTGAATAACGCCTGGTTCATGTTCTGTCTCTCAAACATTAAAGGATTAACCGAACATGAGAGCAGACATACTTTGATCCAAACAAAGCAGATTGTGTAAAATGAGGAAATGAAGCGTTGCTAAGCTTATTCACTAACCTTGCAGGGTGTGTCTGTGTGTGTTTGCTGCGCCCATATATAACAATTGGACAGTTTAATTCTTATTACACTTACAATAATAAATTAAAACACACATACTAATCGGCATTATTCATCTTAATTATGGATTGTTTTCCACAGTGGCCAATGGAAGCCTTGCACCATCCTCCCAGGGTTCAGAATCCAACTCTTCTGCCTCCTCGCTGTCCTCCAGCACCCCTCTCAGCTCCCTCAGTGGTCTCTCGCAGGTTCTTTTTCCTCATGTCTTTGGCTCCGAGATGGTCGACGTCGCCATCTCCACGGAGGACCGCTCCCGACGTCAAAGCAGCGCAGAGCGCACTGCTGACACCGCCATACAGACTGACCCCTATCCCCCAAATCAACCAGACCACCACTCGATTGATGGGTCGTACCCCGACAGGCTGGTCGCCACGGAAACTAGCCGGACTGTAGGTGCCACATTGCTGCTGAAGGACACAGTCATACGAGGGAAAGGGGAAGGCCCGAGGGAGATGGGTGGACCAGGAGAAGGAGGGCAGACGCGTACGAGGACGCTGTCATCTGGGGACCAAGAAGTAAGGAAACACTCACCGAAGATGGCAGCGCTGATGGACCTGAGCCGACCACGGAAGCCAATCCGACGTTCCCAGAGTCACATCACTGTGTCAGGTGAGATCTACGGTTCCATGGGAACGTTTTATAGACTGAAAGGGTCAGTGTGTAGGATTTCGGAGCACATGAGCAGAAATGGAATAGGATTTTCATAACCATATTGACATTAGTGTATCATCACCAGAAACTAAGAATCCTTGTGTTTTGGTGAGCTTAGAGTGAGCCCTTCATATCTACATTGGGAGCTGGTCCTTGATACTGTAGTGACCCTGTAAAGTGGCTCTGTGTAGTTGGAGTAATAACCCGTCAATCACGGTGTGGCAGCCTGCATGCTGGTCGAGGGGCGTGCCTGTGATTGGCGGAGCCGAGGGGAGGCGGGGTTAACGGTGAATGTTGTTAATGTTTGAGCTGATAAGAAGAGTTATCTGTCTGTTTTGGTGGATGCTTCAATAAAGTATCGCTTGATAACGTCATCCTGTCTCCGTGCCATAAGTGCCATTACATACGAGACGTCACAATATGTTAATTTAAGAGTCTAGCGGAGCCGGTGTTTGTGAAAGAAGTTTAGAAGCCAGGGGTGCATTTTAAGAGTGCTTATTTTAGCAAAACAAACATACTATTCTTGGCTGTCTTTAAGGACACAGATATGACCATTGTTACGACG
Source organism: Pseudoliparis swirei (assembly GCF_029220125.1). Taxonomy (NCBI): domain Eukaryota; kingdom Metazoa; phylum Chordata; class Actinopteri; order Perciformes; family Liparidae; genus Pseudoliparis; species Pseudoliparis swirei. The sequence goes on from NC_079404.1 coordinate 13,806,436, forward strand.
TCTCTTTGCATTATAAACCCACAGCCCGCCCTCAAGACAGTTTCTGTCGCAGATCCTCAGAGGCCAGATCTAAAGTCTTCCAAATAGTGTTAATACTCACTTCCACCAATCGATGAGTTTAAAGCTCCCAGATTAGTCTTGTTGTCACGTGTAGCCCCGCTGACATGCTCCCCTCTCGCTTCCAGCATTTCAAAGAGACAGAGCTACAGATAGCAGCTGTTCACCGCTTCCGGTTTTAGACTTTACAGAATAAGAGCTTTACCAGGAAACAGCCTCGATCTCAGGAGAAACGTACCTCTCCCATAATCAAAATCAACATTACAGTTACAAATATATTACAGTGATCATACGTTTCTATACTTCTATTATACATTCTTCAGAATATTCCTTATAATATCTCCTGTGTAATTTATCTTTCTATATGCATTATTTAAGACATAAGACTCCCATATTTACATGTGCAAGTGTACAGAAAATCCACTGTAACCTAACATCCTCTTCACAGAGTCCACCGTGTTACATACAGTTCCAGTACAATACATGTTTGAAGTTGGCAACATCAGTTAAAGGTCTGGCTGTCCTTTGTGTTGTGGTTGTTGATCATAGAAGTAATATCATCAATATTAGTTTTCTAGGAACACATCTAGCTTTTTGCGACAGTACTTGTATTCACCGCGTAAAGAGATCCATTCCCAAATCCTCACAGATCTTTCTGCTGGCTATCGATCAGTTTAATGACCCCTCATATTTCTATCGCTCCCTGAAGTAAACAAGAACATCCAGACTCCACATGGCTGACACAATTTGTCCAAAAGCACAACGTTCAACGGAGGCTCCTGATTAATCAAACCCCTTTACTCTTGGTTGTTATACCTCTGTCAGAAATTAATATGAACAAGCATATGGAGAAATATATCATCCAAGCCATGGCGGGGGTATTGAGCTATTAGCCTTTCCTTTTCAATTTATCCAGGTCATTCATTCCTCCAGGACCTGGCGGGTGCTTAGGGTGAAGCTCAGGGCTGATTTGCTATTTATTACGTAAGCCGGAGCACTTTGCTGTAGTGCCTTCAAAGGATAGGGGAGTGTTCAGGTTAGCGTGGCTGCAATTCATCAGTATTACTGTGTTACTTTTCACAGTGGCAGATTTACTGCAATGAACAGAGGAGATGACTGGAAGAGAAATGAACAGTCTGTACTCATAGCAGAGTGAGTGTATCACCCAACAGTTGAGCATGGAGCTGTACAACGCCGAATGAATTATGTTTTCAACTGCAAACACAGAGAAGCAGAATGTCCTGTTGGTGTTATGGGTCAACACACTTTCAGGCAGATTTCTTTATGATTTAGTTGGTTTGTTAAAATTCTTGTTTGCATTAATTGAAATACATTTGCATGTGTTCAAATCATCATGTTTCACAGCATTTGGTGGATTTATTTTGTCTTCTTTTTTTCTACCTCCAGAGGACAAACAAAAAAAGAAGAAACAACAGAAAGAGAAGAGCTCTGTAGAGGGTAAAACCAGCCTGCAGCGATCTAAAACCTTTGTCAACCTGTTCTTCAAGAAAGACCGCAAAGAGAAAAGTCGCTCCAAGTCACCATCTCACAATGCCGACAGAGGTGACAGGCCTTTTCTGTTTCTTCTTTCAGGCCCATACTCTGCAATCCACCAAGCAGAATATACGTTTTGACTGATTTTCTGGACCATTTTGTTTGAATACAGATATTACATTTGAATCACTGAACAAATCAGATATTTCTTCACCAATCAGAGGTCTGGAACCTGTTTTGGATCATATTTCTGTCATTTGCGATGTTCAATCCCATAGCACAGCTATTCGCTCTCTTTTGGAAGTTCATTTTTGGCCATCAGTGGTGATATGGGACGAGAACCGACAGACATAAATGTGAATTTATTCTGCTTTGCAACATCCTCACTGGGACATTTTGCATAGGCATCTGTGTTTTTGAGGTGAAATCTTTATTTTGTAAGGAAATCTCGTGCCATCTGCAGATCTGGTTTATTTAAATGTTTCCTTTAATTCCACAGATAAGGAGCGGGGTCGTCCCTTCCAGCTCTTGACCTCCCTGAGAGAATCCCGTGCTGGGGTTAAAGACAGCAGCCCGCTGCCCCGACAAGAGACCCTGCAGCATGTGGAGGACATGGCAAAGAAACTGCTCAGCCAGGACGAGGTGGCGGCCGTGATGAGACACTGTCGGCGGGTGAGTTCTTCGGTCTGAAAGAACTACCTCGAACACCTTAATGGCCCTCTCCTGTGTTTGTTTTCCTTCTTTTGAATGAAAACCTGTTGAACTACTTTCAGGCTCAAGTGTGCAGTATTGTTGAATGTCCTTCAGTGAAAGATGTGTCTGGCAGCAGCTATGAAAAAAGACAGATTTGGCGTGTTGTTTATGATCAGGATCAAATATCAGCCATCATTTGATCCCCTTGTGTCATTTGATCCCCTTCACCCTCATCGGCTCCTTGCGGAAGATACTGCACAGTGGTGTTCTTGGACAACGTTAACATAAAATGTACATATCATATATCAATCATGAAAATATACAGTTGATGATTTTTACAAGTTGAAGGGAATTTAGTATTACACTTCAGTAAAGTTGGGGGACTCTGTGTCATGGGTAGTCCGGGTTGTCGCAGCGAGAGAGGACCCAAATGCCGACATTACTGCACAAACTATATTTATTTCCACAAATCACAGACCAGACCAGAACAGGACGACAAACACGCGGACCAAACAGTACGAAGCCACACTGGGATTGAGACGAACAGGGTTTACATACACAGGCAAGGTGAGAGGATTGGACAACGAGACACAGGTGGACACTGAGGGCGGGGCCAGCAATCACACAGAAGGAAACAATCAGGACCAGGGCAGACAATCACAGGGAGACAGACGACACAAGGATTTCAAAACAAGACACAAAACTAAACACAAATTCCAGATCATGACAGTACCCCCCCCCTCAAGGGACGAATTCCAGACGGCCAAGCGTTCCACAAGGGTGGGTGGAGGGGAGCCGGAGGAGGGTCCAAGGCTGCAGAAGTAGTCCGGGGGGCGGGCCGCAGGACGATCACCAGGCCAAGGGGCGCGCTCTGGAGGGCAGGCCGGAGGACAAGAGCGGGGAGCTAGGGGACCGGGCTCAGGAGAGGAAGTCCCAGGGGTACCGGGGTCTGGGGATGGGGGCTCTGTGGGACCGGTACCAGGCGACGAGACATTGGGAACCGGGGCTGGACGGGGCGGGTCACGGGGAACCGGGGATGGACGGGACGGAACACAGGGAACTGTGACTGACCGGGACGGAGGCGGAACACCGGGGACTGGAACATCGGGGGCTGGAGCCGGCGGCGGAACACCGGGGACTGGAACCGGTGACGGAAACCCAGGGACTGGAGCCGGCGGCGGAACACCGGGGACTGGAGCCGGTGACGGAACACCGGGGACTGGAACTGGAACATCGGGGACAGGAACCGCCAACACTGACTGCAGGGCCCGGAGGGACTCCCACATCTCTTCAAGCAAAACATGAGCGTTAGCTGGCCAGGCAGGAACTGTGCAGCGGAAACTGAAGGCTGGGTCCATTATTGGTGGCTTCGTTCTGTCATGGGTAGTCCGGGTTGTCGCAGCGAGAGGACCCAAATGCCGACATTACTGCACAAACTATATTTATTTCCACAAATCACAGACCAGAACAGGACGACAAACACGCGGACCAAACAGTACGAAGCCACACAGCGAATGAGACGAACAGGGTTTACATACACAGGCAAGGTGAGAGGATTGGACTACGGGGAACGAGACACAGGTGGACACTGAGGGCGGGGCCAGCAATCACACAGAAGGAAACAATCAGGACCAGGGCAGACAATCACAGGGAGACAGACGACACAAGGACTTCAAAACAAGACACAAAACTAAACACAAATTCCAGATCATGACTCGCAGTGAGCTGAAACCCCCTTCCTCCTAAATGCTCTCCTTCAAATTTAACATATTCATGTTGCAACACACACTTTCTGTCCAGAGACAACTCTGATGAAACAATTTCTTTCAAGCTGGAAAACTCCCTCCTGATCCAGAGAGTAAATTATAAAGTTGTTTAAACTGAACTTTAACCTATTTAAAAGTCAGAAAATAACAAGATTTAAATCCTTCTATATCATCCAACCCCACTAGTTGGTTCTTCTTATTCTTCTCCTCTCATTGGTGTACCAATCTAAACTTTCTCTTAGTTCTTGTCCGACATTGTGATTGAGGATTTAGTGCGCCCCATTTTGGCAATCTTGGACAGACCAGAGAAACTGCTACTTCTCAGAGAAATAAGGTGAGATATAAATGTAGTACAAATCAGTTTTTATATCAACACATTTATTGGGTTTAGGTATGCATGTAACTGATGCTGATCAATATCCTCTGCAGGATGTTGATACCTACGACTGAGATGGGTCCATTTGACAGCATGGTCATGCCCTTTGAGCTTGAGGCATACGATATCCTCAAAAGTCGCTCTGGTAAGCAGAGGAATGTATTAGAGCTCAACATACATTCACATTTCCTGTGTGATTGAAACATACTCAATAAATATATAAATTAGATAACGCAGGTAATATTGTGCATAGAAAATGAATTTATGGAGAACCAGTGATATATCCAGTTTATTTCTTCTTAGTTCGTTCTCCAGCTCTGCGCTCCCCTCGCAGAGGAACCCCTCGACGTCACCTCATCACCCCAATCCCAGGTACATTCGCTGCATCTCTTCCTTTCTCTCACCCTTCTCTGTCTAGACCTCACCTCTTTCTTCGGACACCCTTTCCGTCCGCTTGATGTTCTCTAATCCCAGAGTAACACGAGATACACTCGGGTCTTAAACCTCTCACCTTTTGTCTCCTTCTCTTATTTTTCTTCTCTCACCTCACTTCTCTTCTGACTCATCTCATATCTGTAGTGTTAAACTCAAACCCCCAGCAGACACACACACACACACACACACACACAACATATCTCAGGTGTCCTGTGGCTGCGGCGCTGAAGCAGAGGCTTGTGTTACATCTCTGTGGCCAACAGAAAGGACTGAGACGAGCCTCGTAGGCCACTGTGACACTTCAACAATACAGAGATGCTTTTATCCTTTTCTCCATTCCAGTCATTGAGATACAATCAATACAGTCTTACTTGGACAGACTGCAGCCGTCTCACTTTCTAAAATCAAAGGTTAGGGGTCATTGGGTCAATGTTATTATTTCAGTTTAATGTGCCGCCTCACAAAGGATGGTTTGTAAAGAAGTTATAATTATTATATAAGTGACATTTCAAAGACCTTTTCATGAGTTCTTTTCCAGGGAGTGCTTGTTACAACAGTATGTATCCTTTTGTTCCTTCATGCTTCTGTTATCCCTTGTTGTCTGTTATGTTACTCACAATCTATGTCCACACATTAAAATTAAAATTAAATTCATATTTTGTCATTCAGACTGTGTAGTGTTAAATAATCACTCACTGTTTGACGTTCAAAGGTCACCCTTGAGCTCCTTGCATGAACAAGCTATTTTATTTGTGGCATCAGTATACTTAGTTTGTAATCCTTGTAGGTTACAACGTTGTTTAATTGTTCTGACAAATTCAAGGGATGTCATTTGAGTCAGCGTTAGCTGATGCTGAAGTTTGAAAATTAAAAAACTGATGGTGCGAAGATAGAACAACGTGAGCTGACCAGATCTCTGGAGCTCGCTACTCATCTCCGTTGGAGATCAGCGGCTCGAAAAGCTACATTAGCTGATACCAGTAAAATGCACCCAAATAATCGATCCAAATGATTGCATTATGGGTAATATAGGCACCAGGTTTTGATAAGTAAAGAAAAAGAATTAAAAAGGAAATATCTCTGGTTGTAATGCAACACTTTTGATTCCTTTTTTCTTCCTGTCCAACGTGAGTGCAATGCTAAACCTGTGGAGTAATCTTTTAACTCTTCACTGTTTTTGTATGCAGAAGTTCAACAGAAACTGTTTGCAGAGTTAAAGCTGAATTACAGATGTAATGTTTGCCCAGACTACAGGGGTGGATTCCACCTCCAGCCAGTCCAGGACAAACTGCGGGAATGTCAGCTGATTGAGGAGCTGGAGAGATTACGTCTGTCCAGCCAACGGTCAGGGCATCTGCCTCCATCTCGTGCCTTCACCCCTCTGCTGGATGTACCTGTGGACAACTATGTCTCTTCCAATGTGCGTTCCCGCTCCCCGAGCCCCTTACCCACCCACAGCTCCCTCCTCAGAGAATCACCTCACGGCTCTCAATGTGGGCGCCAAACCAGTCGCCCCTCAAACAGAAGAGAGAACAGGGCGTCGCCGTACGACGAGGTCTCCTTGTTGTCCGTGTCCGACCGAGGAGACGCAGCTCCTGAACGAGGGAGGTCGCCTGTGAGGAACGGGCATGGGAGAGCGAGGAGGGAGTTGAGTCCCGACAGAATAGATGGCAGGCAGGAGGGCTACACAGAGGTCAGCGTCCATGTGCCTTCACAGCGGCGAGGGGGAACCCCTCTGGATGATGTGCTTGAGGCCCCGAGAGACAAGAGTCCATCCACAGGCAGAGAGAGCAGTCGGCAGCTAAATGGACATTCACACAATGGTGTGAAAAGGAGAGCAACTCGGACAACTGAGGAGTATGAAATCAACACGTTGACCATTTCTAAGGCCAAACAATCACTGGGTGAGTTCATTAAAGAAACGGTGTCTTTTTCATTTTGATTTAAGTTGAATCGATTGATTTCAGTATGTTCAAGTAGTAAAGTAGCAACTAGTAAAAACAGCCAAATGACAATTGTAAACTGTCCACTTTAATATTCATCCTCCCATATCCATTACCTCTCCAGTAGAGGTCAGGGTATCACTAAACTGAAGGGAAGCGTTAATGCTCTCATTAACTAAAAAAGACGACACTATTAGATTGAATACAATACTGTCAGGCAATACCTCAGTTTATAAATGTAGTATATCTCTGTGTGTTCACAGGTATAAGTATCTCTGGAGGTATGGAGTCTAGAGTCCAGCCCATGATAAAGATTGAGAAAATCTTCCCAGGAGGAGCTGCATCTACGAATGAGGCTCTCAAGGTGACTTAAATACGGCAGAGACAGGAAGAGACACCTCAATATCTCACACACATGGATGTCAGCTGAATGACAAAGTATTACAAAATCATTCTTCGTACTGCAGAGGGTGGTATACGCATTGAACATGACAATGCATTATAATGTTTTTACCATATTAAACATGTACTTATGTTCCCTCCTAACACCATGGTTTTAAAGCGCATTGATGTCCATCCTGTTTTCCGTGTATTGTAAGAACCGGACCCCTGTCCTCTGGTTATGAGTTGTTGTTCCTGTAAGTATGCATGTCTATGATGGAGTGGTTGAAGGTGTGCAGTGAGGAGTGAAGACAAAAATAGTGGAGAGGCATCTCAAGTAGCCAATCGCCTCCATTATAGATGAGATACACAGGCGCTGGCTCTGCTAATGTATTGGTAATATACTGCCTGCACAGTAACTTAACAGTCATCCGTAATCTTGGGCTGGTTCACTTAAACACACATGATACACACACTCATTCACTACAGTTAACCACAAGCTCATTGTTAACAAACAGCATTTGCATTAAGATACTTGTAAATAAGTGTGTTTCCTAACAGCTAGCTATATCCAAGTCTAATGACGGATTAGAGTCTCAAAGATAGTTCCAGTATCTTCTGGGATTTTAAAATTCAAAGAACCTTCCTCTCCAGTGCCTGAAGTCACACAATACAAATACACATGGTGTGCAAAACCCCCAGAACAACAAAGTGGAAGGAATGGCAGACGTGGGAAATAAAGCCGGATATTGGAATGTGTAAAAACCTTAAGAGACATGTTGTAACAACACTAAGAGTTCACAGGTCTGTGGGGCTGCACATAGACACAGTGGTACGTTGAGCTGAACGTTAACATCAGAATCATCACCAATGTCACATCAGAGATTAACAGTCTCAATCAGCCAAAGGTCCTCACACGCCTCCCTCAAGGTAGAATATCCTCAGTGAACGCTAGAAGTCACGTGTGTTGGAGGTGTGTGTCCCTTAATGTGCTCGCCAGGTTGATTAATTATTTTAATTTGATGCAACTGTTTGATTTTTTACAATGCCGGGATGTACAATAATGACACTCATAACCCATTTGTTCTCCTTAATTTACGTGAACTCGGCTCATGAATCCAAACATGAATTCATCCTTTCCTGATGGCGTAGTGTTTCCTCTCTGGAGCTCGGCCCACTTTTCCCTCCGGCTGCTGATTGATCTCTTTTTTTCTGTTCCATTCTCACAGTTTTATGAGTTACTTTTATTTTAAATTTCTTTAAATGTTCAGTTTATCACTGACTTTAAAAAATATATATATATTTTACTAAAATGTTATTGACCTACCAATTGTTTCAAACTACTCAAAAAAGTACAAGAACACACAAAAATGAACTTTGTTCGAGTAAAGTGAACAGTATTGTTTTGTGTGTGGATATGTGCATACAAAAGCTTTCCTGTGTACGTGCTTATGCGTCATATGCCTGCATTTCACTGGCAGTGTAAGAGGGCGCAGTAAATATACCTTTTCCATGTAGGCTTGTGTGTGGAAAGGGTTAGTTTAGCCACATTATACAATTTGTTTCAGGGACAGAGCCGAGCAAAGGTTTGGCTAGAGAGGTACATCAGAGAATTTGGATTTTGGTAGAATTAGTATTAATTTGTATTCTCCACAATGAGATGCACCACTTTTGTTTGTGTGTTTGGATAGATGTCTACTTATCTTTAGAGATTTATACTACAATAGATAATACACAGAGCCAATACTTCTCCTCTCCTTGGCTAAATAATCTAGTTGTATATTCTAGTTGGATCTATTTGTATTGGCTCGGTAAACTACATTGTGAACGATTCACTGATCCTTTCATGCATGCTGAAGCCATTTTTGGATTGTGACGTCCATTGGTGAGACAAGAGGAACCTCATAAATGCAATCCATGAATGGCTGTAAAGAGGATAGGGCAGATTAGGTTGGGATCTATTTAATTCAAATAAATTACTTTTAAAAAATGAAAAAAAGGCAATCTCTTTAGTTAAATGCATTTAAAACTGTTGATACTGTCTTCAGGGAAGGCTCCATGGTTTTTTGGTGAACACCACACTGTATGATGAGCTTTAAGAAAACTTGTTTGGGCAAAAACACAGGGCAACACAAGTCTAGCGGCCTCCAATACAAATATGTTTGACCTATAATAGATCAAATGCAGAAGTGCAGAATAAAGAGGAAACATCTCTTTGTGTCTAATCACTGGAAAGGGAAAGGGAAAGGGAAAATACGTGATCATACAACAATGGCCATAGGGCTTGTGTGTTTCTGTTGTGTGTTGCTAACCTTCACTGAGGTTGAGCACACGAGGCAGGTGCATCCTCGTCAATTGCCGATGACATCAGAGGAAGTTCCTCTCCTCAGGCCTCCAACGTTGTGCCACACTCTGCTCGCATCCTGCAGGAAACAACGAAAAGCGGTCCCAGCTGTGTGCGTGTGTGTTTGTGTGTGCTTGTCTCACTTTATGTTCCTTTTTCAACAACCTTGTCCTGAAGGGGAAACGTTATATGTGCACTAGTGACGGCCTTCAGTGTGAATATATTAAACTAACGGGAGAGTCCCAATTCTCTGTGGCATAAATCAGGTTCCCGCTAAGAGACACAAACAGTGCAGATTTATGGGGACTGTGCATAAGGAGCAGATTGCTTCAAAAAAAAAGATACAAAGGGGAAGGAAATGACATGAATAATAATGAAGCCTGTTCTTTGTAAAGAGAGAGTGTTTCACACGTTAAGCTGTTTACCCTGTGTTTGCATTTGCAGGCAGGATACGAGCTGTTGTCTGTGGACGACGAGAGTCTGCAGGGAGTGACTCATCAGCACGCGGTGGATGTAATACGCAGAGCATTCAGCAACAAAGCCAAAGACCCGATGGTTTTTCTGGTCAAGATCTCCAAGGTCCCTACCATCCCGACCAGCCCCAGGAGACCGGCAGACTAACTTGTGTGTGTCTCACAGTCAGACTACAGTTCAGGCATGAAGGACACCAAAACTTGCAATTCCTGCAGGATTAAATAAACTACAGGATTCACTCCAGAAGAGAGGATATGGGACGAGTACATCTTCGGTTCTGGTGGAGAGGAATGGGTGCACTAAGGCATTTGTCCTATGTAAGGCAGAGTTATGACAGTAGATATGTTAAAGAGAAAGGTGGACGTGTTGAAACAGTTTGTTCATCCAGATTAACATTGTTATAGATCACTTTTGCTACTTTTTTCCTTTGTTTTTACGAAACGCATATATTGCACATTAACTACACACAAAGTACGTAATATGTGTTTTATGATAAGATCATGTGGTTCATGAACTCCTCCTTGGTTAAAGTTGTGTCACTATTTGACACGAGGCAACCTTGACACGACCTCTGCTTGTCAGTGGTCTTCTCTTTTCAGTTGGAGCATCTCAGTCCCCCGCAGGCCTGCCAGAGGCTGGAGTAATCTCCAGCCTGTGTTATGAGATTCAGAGATGTATACCCAGATTAAACCCCTGTATTATGTCAAAATTGATAGTTTGGGTTTAGTGGATGTCTGGGGGGATTATTACAAATTGCTGCTCAGTATTTTTGTGCTGCATTTCTCTGGCAGAAGTGCTTGTGCTCTGGAGCAATCCGCCACTTTAGAGGCTTAATTACACCACGCTGTGGCCTGAGCTTATGCAGACATGTGGAGGAGTTGGAAAACATGTCAATGAGAAATGCGGGACATGAAGGCCAGTGGCACAGTTTAAATCAAAGTAGGGTAGATGAGATATGGGTAGCAAGGTGACTGGAATGAGTGTGCATAGTGCCTTACTTCTGCAGATGGCCACTGGGGGAGACAAACATTTATAAATGAAAGAATGTTGGAAAGCTCAAGGTGAAATGTTTCAATTCAGACAGGCAATTTTATTTTAAAATGAATTTGAGCATGTTTATGCCTTTGAGATTTTACAAAATGCTTCCAAGTATTTGATTGAACTGCAATAAACACTCATTCAGTATACTTTGCTTACACTTGATGTGTTTCAGGTTAAAAAAAAGTTCAATTAACAGTAACTTAAAGGTTCTATTCAATTCCAATTCAGTTTATTTTGGATAGCCCAATATCACAAATTACAAATTTGCCTCAAAGGGGTTTACAATCTGTACACATAGACATCCCTGTCCCAGAACCTCACATCAGATCAGGAAAAACTTGAGTTTTAGTGAGCTGGATGGTCTCCTCTGGTTTGATCGATATATATAATTGAGTAACATCTGCATAACAATAAAAGTTTATGGAGTGTTTCCTGATAATATTGCCCAAAGGAAGCATGTGTATGGTAAATAAAATTGGTCCAAGCACAGAACCTTGTGGAGCTCCGTGATTAACATTGGTGGTCAATGGGGCTTCATCTAATTGAGATCGATCTGATAAATAGGATTTAAACCAACTTGCGGTGCCTGAAATGCCAATCGACTGATCCACTCTCTGTAATAGGATATCATGGTCAATACTGTCGGTCGAAGGTGTGACAACTTGTTCTTTAATTAAAAACAGTCATTTGTACAAGAAATGTACACATAAAAATATACATGACAACTAGATACTTTATGAATTACTGAAAACACAATGTAAGTAAACATTAAAGAAATACACACAAAAGGATGAGAAAAATGCCACAAAAAAGAATACAATGTGTTAAGTTGCTTTGGTCTAGTCACAGTGGCTACATTTGAAATAGATATTTTGTCTAAATAAAAGACAATGTCACTCTGTTATACTATAAAGTGTTTTACGTATTTACACAGAAACAGTTGACGATGAAGAGAACTGAGATGTGAGGAAAAAGCAGAAGTCCGGGATGCACACAGTATATTTCAGTTTGGTTTGCATCTCCTGTGTTAATCTGAACCTCATCTGTAGTGAGTGAGTAACAGTCTAGGTCTTGTTAACAAACTAAATATGATTGGACAAACACAATTTGCTCCCATCAAAGTCCCTTCCCATTGGCTTCATGTAAATTGTTGCAGGTTTGTAATAATCTACAAAATCTCTCAAACCACAGTGGAGGTGGTGAGGTCATGCAAAATATAGACTGATCAAATTTGCTGATCACATTTACTGGAAGGGGTTGAGTTTTCAAGTATAAGAAACATAACACTTTCTTGGTTTGCATCATCTCTGACCACAACTTTACGAAGAAGTCACTGAAAAATAACCTTTCTCGTGCTTTTACAAACTAACGGCAAGCGCGAAACCCAAAGATGAAGACATGAATCGGTGCGATATTATGATACTGACAAATAAATGAAAGATCAATCAAAATGGAGAGACAACAGGTCAAAACTGAGCCTAAAATAAAAGCTCCTAACTGTGTTCATCAGCTGCAAAGTTTGGTCACCGGAGAGTTTGTGTCACACAGATAACAAATGTAAACATATGTTCATGCATTACAGTATTAGGTGCACTTATTCTAGGCTGCCGCCTCCATTTACAACTGATCCATCATTTGAAATATTGGTATGTGATATATATATATTTATGTACATATAGACGTTTCTTTTGTATACGTTGTATATTAAACTCAAACTTATATCAGTACTACAACAAAATATCTCCAGGTGCTATATATAGAAAAATATACAACATCTCCAAAACATAGATTTCCATTTCACTGTTATTCCTTGATATAGACTCTTTGTAAAATAAAAGCCATTTACTTTCCCCCCCCTGTAGAAACCCATCATGCTCAGTGTTGTACACAGCCCTGCCTTTACTGTGAAAAACAGCTTCCCATGTTAACATGCTCCCCTCGGTTTATATTCAGGGCTTTAACAGCCACCTTGCCTCGAGGACACTGGAGCTACTGCATGTGCACATTCCCACCTCACTGCTATCTGAACCACCATCTTCGAAAATATGATATAACAAAGACATGCAGGCATGCCAGTCTTGCTACCGGTATAGCAGTCAGTGAAGATTATAGTCATGGGCAACCTAAGAAGACTTTAAAAGTGATATTTGGCTTTTGGCTGTGAAAAGCTAAATAAAGAGCACTAATGGGAATGAAGGAGAAAAAAGGGGAACTCTGAAAAAGCATGCCTCAACTCTCAGTATCGTCCCCACCCAACTGAAGGAATATACTCCATTTTTAGCTTCCTGATACCGACTGCTGACTGATATAAAAATAGTTAGTAGTAAAAAGCAGAGATAGAGATGAAAAGAGAGAGTAGACATAGAGGCAAAGGCAGAAGGAGAAAGAGAGAGGAGAACCAACAGCATCCTGGTGATATCTCCCATGCTACGGTCTGCTTCCTATAGCGCTACATAATTGTGAAATGCACATGTTTATGTCAGAGTTTGGTGTGTTGTCTGAGTTGACACATTAGTCAGATGCAACGGCTTGAACGTTGATGGTCTAGAAAACATGAGCAGCGTCTTTTAAATGTTTGGTTTCTGTGTCCTCGTGGTTTGGGAAATGAGAGATTAGGATGTCCACATTTGAATGTCCAAACTGGTATGTTGTCGTTTCATGATTTGCTCCACAAGAACGAGTTGTACCCCAAACTAAATTGCACAGAAAAGTTGTGCAAAATGGTGCCATGTTTCCCTGGCTGTGATGATCCTTTTTACTGCATTGCTCTGGAGTGATAACAGTGAAGATACATTCTTATTCAAATACACACTGCTGAGGAAATCGAGCATGCGAACAACAATATTCCTATTCTTTTACCATTTTTTAAAATGAAATGAAATGCTGACACTCTGAACACAATGAAATACAAAGAGCAGATGTTTGGTCTTAGTTTCCCTTCGGTAGTTACTTGGAGCACTAGTGCAGTTGCTGTTGTTATTTGGACGGTGGATGAGGTCATCATTAATAGCCGCGGTGGTGTCGATGGGACTGCTGTCCTGTTGCATCATTGCATGCTGGTGGCCGGGTGTTTAACCTTGTGTGCTATCGCAAAAGGGTTACTGCACGTTGACCACACTGCTGTGCCTACATGTAGTTACATTGTTTTGCTTCAAGTTCCCGACTATTTTGAATACCCTGATTTGAACGTGGTCTGAGGAAGAAATACTTTCTTCTCTGCTTTTGCTCCCACAGAAGGAAGAAAGTCTTTGTGCTGGCTTTATCGTGGAGTGAAACCTGTTAAGTGCCAGAGGGGACACTTTATAAGGATTTATTGGACTACTGAAGTAAGAACACACCCTTGGGAGATTTCCCTTTTGATAGTGACGAGTGGTGAATGCTTGCTCAGTGGTCCAGGTAAAGACATGTTGAAGACAGTGCGGTATACGGCCTGGACTTCAATGTCTGATTAACATTCTCAGAGAGTCTTTTGTGTGTTGTGTTTCCATGTTTCTGTGCATATATTACGATAATTACGTGTGTGTGTGTTTAGATCTCAGTGGCGGTGATTTCCTCAAAGTGGATGTCGTTGCTGCCACTGTGAACCTCATAGTCCTCCATGTCCCTGTTCTCCAGCTCAAGACTCAGCTCCCTCATCACTCGCTCAAGATCCCGGTTTCTGCGGTACATCTGGATGTAGTTCTGCTGCAGCTGTTTCTGGTAGCGGATTACCTGTGTGGAGGGAAATAGGGTAAGTAAGAAAATCAGTTGGCAGGATCAGAGTGAGATATTTTGTCGGGTTTGACATTGAATGAAAATGACAGAGATTGAAAATCAATCATGAAGAAAACAATTATAATTTCTCCTTTCTCCTTGCTCCTGTTTACCTTTTCCTTCTCTTCCTGCCACACCCTCCTCTCATCCTCAAACCGTGACAGGTGCTCCTCGCCAGTCCTCCTCTCGTACATGAGTTCAGCCTTCAGCCTTTCCACCTGAGCGAATGAGAAGAAATGTTAGAAACTGAACCGTTTCAGTGGTGGAAGAAGTATGTACTTCCTTTACCTGAGTGACGAATACCACAGTGTAAACATACTCTGTTTCAGGTAAAGCTGATCGTTAGCTTCTAATAAATAAAGGTTCAGAAGTATGACCAGCAACATGTACTTTTGTGTTTAAAATTAAAATTGTGATTGTAATCATACATTGCAATATTCAATTATTAACACTGATGCATTAACATAAAAGCAGCATCAAGACACTTTTAACTACTAACTATATTTTAGTTTTGTAGTAGAATATCTAACATTGGATCAGGATGAAATACATTTTGTGAGAAAAAATCACAATATTTTCTTGTGATAGTTTCAATAATGAATAGAAACCTTGTACCTGGTGTCTGAATCCCAAAACTGCTTCAGCATTCTGCCTCTGAGCCTTGGCTTCGTCACTCTCCCCTCCCCAGACCAGATGAGTCTCCTCTGCATCTCGGTATAAAGATGGACTGGGACCGCCCCTCCCTGCCATTCCTCGACCCTGTTGGAGGGAGAGGCTCATGCATTGCCCTTTCATGATTAGACTTCCGGGTAGAGAGTGTCCGCTGTGATTGGAAAGCGTGTCACGGAGGCGGGCTGACTCTTCTTCCAAACGGCCCAGTTTCTCCCGGAGCAGCTCAGCTTCGCTCTTGCGCCTCTGGAGTTCGTTCTCACAGACTTCTAGCTCCAGAGATCGTGTCCGCACGGCCGTTCCGGCCTCGCGTGATCGAGCCTGGCTGGCTTGCAGTTCAGAACGGGCCTCTCTCAGCTGGGCCTTCAGCACCACAATGTCTCCGGCCTTCTGGCTGAGCTCGGACTGGATTTCCTTCAGCTGCTGCTTCAGGAGGGAGATCTCTCCTGACTTCTGACACACCTGGAGGGTCACGAGCAAAACAGTTAGACAGAGAGGTGGAAGTGCTGAAAATACAGACAAATGGCCTCTTGTGAAAGATTACAAAATAACATTTTTGGTGTGCTTGCTCCTTCAAGGAAAACCTCAAAGCAAAAATCCACTGCCAGAGTCAAAGAGTGACATTTAATCGCTTTAATCCCCAAACACCTCTGGAGTGTCTGACTCTCGCTCACCTCCCACTTAGTCTCTTCCAGACGTGGCCCCAGCTGGGTCTGCTCCCTCTGGATGGTGGCACACCTCCTTTCCAGCATCTCTCTGTCCTGCAGCAGTGAGGAGAAGTCCTCCTGCAGCTTCTTTTTCTCCTGCTGTAGTTGAAATACCTGACGACACACAGAGATCCGCATTTTACAACCGCCTTCAATACTGAAACAGATATGTTGATATTGAATAAGAAACGCAGTCTCAATGAAGGAACATCCAGACGCTCGACTAAAGCACAAGACCAGCTAAATAAGTTGAAACTCTTTCTCTCTGTGTAAATGTATTAAAAGCGTTTTAAATACTTAGCGTACCTGTAACTGTAATACCTGCTGCGCCCTCTGAGCCTTCTGAGAAGCCTGCTTCATCTTTGACGCACAGCTCTTTCTCAGCTCCTCCATCTCTCTTTCACAGCGACGCTGCTTCTCCTCATAAACCTTTCAGAGCAGAAGACACAGGTTAGAGGTCGGAGGTCAATGTTTTACCTGTACTTACATTATTATATCAAGTTATTTAAGTGGTGTTTTAACCCTTGTGTTGCCTTCGGGTCATTTTGACCCGATTAAATATTTTACCCTCCCCCCGCCTTTGGGTCATTTTGACCCGATTCAATGTTTCACCCTCCTGTTACCTTTATATTTACTAACATATTTTACCCTTTGGGTTCAATTTGACGCCAGCAATTAAAACCTCCAGAAAATTATTAGAATTAATATTGTTTTCCAAGTTTAAGTGTGAGGCACTTTATGTTTGTTTGTTGACTACCGAAAGAACACCGACATTAAACATTGAATGGGGTCAAATTAACCCGAAGGCGGCAGGAGGGTGTAATCTTGATTCGGGTCAAAATGACCCGAAGGCAACACAAGGGTTAAAGGTTGTAGGTTGGGCCAGTTTGTCTCACCTGGCAGATGGCCGCTTCATTCTCGTCCAGATTTTCCCGGAGCTGCTGGAGCTCCAGGTCTCGTTCCCTCAGTTTCTCCTCCAGCTCCCTCACAACCGCCTCGTAGCCCTCCACCAGTGGCGGCGAGTGTCCACAGGACCCGCTGTCGGACAGTGGCTGCCCGCGCCCGCTTAGCGACCCCGAGCCTGTGCTCTTACTGGATGAGGAACGTCCACTGTCTGAGTTTGTGTGGCCGTGGCTCCCACTCGGACCTGAAGTGTTTCGGCCCAGGCCTGGCACGGGCTCCAGCTGCACCCCGGAGCCAGACCCAGAGCCCTCACTGGGGGCCAGACTGTAGCCTGTGCTGCTGTGAGTAGGGAGGCTGGAGAGGGAGTTCCTCCCTGAATCTGACATGGAGTAGGACTGGCTTCCCCGAGCATTACGACATCCGCTGTAGGAGTTGCGCTTCCCTTCAGAGCCGGAACTGCTGCTCCCGCCGATGCCATTCGTGCCACTGGTGCTGTTGGACCCTCCAAGGGGCAGCAGGAGGTTGAGGCTGGCCTGGCTCTCTGACAGACTGCTTCCCCCTGGCCGTTGTGACAAGTACTGCACAGAGTGACGATTCTTGGGAATGACAGGTTTGAACGCTGTAGGACGGATCAGCACTTTCTCCATGTTCTGAAAGAACATCATTATAAAAAACAGCATTAGTGGTTGATGAAGGCTTAGCAGCGCTATTAGCAATGGCTGAATACAACTCATTAGAAAGAGGTGAGTGATATGCTGGCGGGTCACCCCTTTAGGCTCTGATTTGTTTAATTTGTTAAAATTGATATTCATGAGCTTCATTAAGCGATTTCCTTAATGATTTTCCTATCATCTAAGATATAGAGGGACAGGCAAGAGAGGGAGGGGATTAAAGGGCAGAGAAACAAAGAGGAGGGAGAAGATTGGAGGAAGAGGGGAGACGAAGACAGAGGGTGAAAGTTCCTCATATGTTCTGAAAGCATTTTTCTTAGTAATCTTCCTCAGCGTTCCCTAAATACGTCAGTGAATGTAAGCAAGCTCTGACTTTGTTTCTGCAGGGCGAGTAGCTGTTGAATGATCCATCAGAGCCGTAAGGCCAGTTATTAAGCTTCCCTCTGGATCGATGGAAATGAAAAGCCAATTAGGCTGATGTAATCAGCTGTAAAACAGATCAGCACATGCTAGAAACATGCTCACATTTGAGAAGAGAAAAAGTCCTCACAAGGATACTTAATGTCTTGAAGAACCAGCACTTATGGAGTGGCATGCTCAAAGGAGCTAGAACACTAGAGAGGTAGTGTTTCTACTTTCTATTCCAGCCGAGTGCCCTGAATGTGAATTACATTCAAAAACAATACTTTCAGGGGAAACTAATATAATTAATTTTTTGAAAGAATTACTTTTTTACATATAGACTTTCATGTCATTAGGAGCTTTCAGCTGCATCTCACAGATTTGATCCGATATACGATACAGTAGCTCGACTGCTACTGAATTTTCTTTTAGGCTGATCCTGACGTTGCTATTTAACTTTGTCAACTTTGCCATGGAGATCTGTTTTTCAATGACCTCAAACCTAGTTTTGCTTAGTTGTTTGTGCTGCAGGTTCTTGTTACTTATGGGCCAACACATCCACTGAAATACCTGCAATAAGTTTATCTGCCTGACCAATCTATTGGTCTGCTCCCCTCACCTTCTCCAACTGCCCGGACACTGGGATGAGTTTGGGAGGAGGCCCTCCAATGTTGCCATTCAGAGTCCTGTTGTCCCTTTGGTCCTCTGAGTCGCTGCAGGGGCTTGCAGCTGCAACGACCAGGTTGTCGTTACAGTCTCCAATCAGCACCTCGTCACTCACAAACCCCAAGTTTCCATTCGTGCCACCATCTACTGCTCCGGCGACCGTCCCATCGCCTGCTCCAGCAGAATTACCAGGCCGGAGCTGCTTCTTGGTGGGCAGCGGCGGAGGAAGAATCTGAGCCGAGGAAAGCGTTTGGTTGCTGATAACCAGCAGCTGCTCCAGGGAGCTTCCGCTGCGGAGGCTGTTATCATGGAGCCGGAAGCAGCTGGTGGCCGGCGTGGAGCGCCGTGACTTGGCGGTGAATTCGCTGGCGGCCCGGCAGTGTCTCTCCTGATACGTTCGGCCTGATATGAGGCTGCTGACAGAACCCATGGCGATCTCGGAGCTGCAGGGCCCACAGGGGGAATGGGATGATAGTGGCCGGCACTGCTGCACGTCGAGACCAGGATTCAGGTGGTCATTCACGGTCACAGGTAATGACTGGACCAAAGCCATGGCACCCCGACGGCGTCAGACCCACCACACACTCTGAGAGAGAAAATAAGAAAATGTATTCAAACAAACAGATCAACATAATACTTTCTTTCAATTATGTCACAACCAATTATGTCACAACCAAGTGTATGGCCCTTTAACCCACTAACATTTAAAGGAAGTTCTCCAAAATAATGTATTTTGTCTTTTCTGAGTGATTCATAATGCAACAATGTACACCATTTTTACCAGAGTAAATATGTTCAAACACATCACCCTGGTTTGATGTATTTGGTTTTCAGTATATTTTTCAATTAATTTCAAGGTAATTACTTACAAGGTACTAAATAGTCTGACTTATTTCTCAGATCTTTTGTCCCCATTTGACGCTGTTCGTACTTTGAGATCCTCGGGAAGGGGTCTTCTATCTATTCCAGTCTCTGAAGACTAAGGGGGACAGAGCTTTGGAGATAAGAGCCCCCAGGCATACTTTATTGTGTCTTCTGTGATCTCATTTCTGTTTTATGGGTTTTTACTATTGTATTCTGTTTTGTTGCTCTTTGACACATTTTATTTTATTATTGCTGTGTGTTTTTATTGTTTTGTATGTGAAGTACTTTGTTTTGATATGTACTTAAATACCGTTATTAGTTGTAGTAATAGTATCCACTAACAGGGCAGGAATTAGGACCCAGCAAAGACTGCTTCACAGAGCTGCACTGTGTGGAAACCAGTGAAACTTCAGCAGTTTGAATTGTACAGCAACACATCGAGATTGAAGACATGATACGATGTACACTGACACCGACAAGCGTAGCATCTTTAGAATATTTCACCAGAGTGTAGACTGAACTGGGAGTGCGAGGTGTTCCACTCTCACTGATATTTCTAAGTGGGCAGTGAAGTAAATGTTGCAAGCATATTTAACAGCTATTACTGTCAAGCAGCTGATTTTATTCAGTAAAGATTATGAATTTAGTTTATTGTCCACATATTTGCAGAGAAGGACACAGCTACAAAAGAGTTATTGAAGAGAAATCTTTTTCTCACTGTCTTAACAGGACGGTTGGATGATGGTTAGATTCCATCTTTGTGTTTCAGGATCATATTGTTTTACTTGAACGAAACAGACCCTCGTTTCTGCTGTCAGTTACACCTGTGCAAAAACGTCTGCTGCCTTTCCCCCCAGAAGACATTTGGACTCGAGACAGTAGGAAAAGCTCAGGTGTAAAGAATTAAATTCATGGTTATTCAAGGCATCATCTTTAATAATTGCCGTATCAAGATATAAGATAGAAACTTATTACAATTAAAAAAGAAAAACAATTATGGCAATGAAGCCACATTATTTCTTGATTTAAGGCATGTTGTCACTCATAAAAGTAATCAGCTAGAGCCACTTAACAGCTGTTTATATAAAAAATGTCCCCCCCACCGTGCATGTAACACCCTGTTAATTTTGTGTCTGTCTCCCCAGTGATTGATCATTCCCTGCACCTGCCCTCAGCCTCTCCTGATTGTTTCATTCCCGTCACCTGCCCCAGCCACTCCCGCCTCCCTGATCCCCGATGTCCCACACCTGTGTTTCCCCCTCTTATATATTCTCCCAGTCTTTGCCTTGTCCCCTGCCAGATTGTTGTGTGTTTTGTCCCTTGTGTCGATTCACTCATAACCAGTCTGTTTTGAAGTAAAAACATTTGTTTCTCAAACCTGGAGTCGGACAGTTCTTCTGCACGCGTGTGTGGCCCCGTGCTCGTGCGTGTGTCTTTAAATGGAGAGATATCAGAGGAGAGCCAGCTTCAGAGTTTCTCAGGTCACATTTAACCCACAAACAAACATATCGGCGCGTTCGGCTGAATCTTTCCTCTCTATTGATTCTACTATTTTGGTGATTTGATCACGTTTTTTTATCAGGGTTTAACAAATGCTTTTGTTGAAAATCCACTCAGTGTTTCGATCTCGTCTATCCTTATCTGTAGGATTACTTGTGATATCTATTGTGTAATAATTACATGGATGTTTCATGACTAATTAAATCAATTGTGTGAAGATTAATGCAGACTCATACCAACTAAATTACTTGGTTAGAAGCTGTATTTGTTTTTCGTATTAGTTAAGAATGAACCTCGCTACTGTATAACTTAGTTCCCTCTGTATTACTTTATTACTTTTTAAATTGTTTCTAACTTTTTAAACTTTTTTATAACTAACTTTGTATGACGTTTTAGTACTTTTCAAATCTTTTAAACTTTTTAATTACTTTAAAAGAAATTATAACTTTTTAGTACTTTTTTACTTTTTAATAATTTTTTATAACTTTTAAACTTTTTGATAACTTTTATATGATTTTGTATAACTTGTAAACCTTTTTATAACTTTTTAACTTTTTAATAATTTTTCATAACTTTAAATTTTTTATGACTTCCGTACTTTTTAAATTGTATTACATTACATTTTCATTACTTTTGTACTTTTTCATTTCTTTTTATACTTTTTATTACTTTTGTACTTTGTCATTACTTTTTTACTTTTAATTACGTTTTAATTGTTTTCTTTTATTATTATTTTTATTTTATTTTTATTTTTATAACTTTATTAATTTGTATTACTTTACAGTGATATTGATCCAATAACAGTTATATTTTTCCAGTTACAGCACTCAAAAAAACGATGCAAGCCCTGCTGAGAGGTGACACATTTAAATCTGATTTGATACATTTAATTAAATCAATTACACAGATGAACATATTTATATTTTATCGATGTAACACAAAACGTAGGAATTCTTTTTATTATTAGTTTTTTAAATAGGTTAGATGGGTGGGGCTGCACGGTGGTGTAGTGGCTAGCACTGTCTCCTCACAGCAAGAGGGCTGATGGTTCAATTCCCGGTCGGGGCAGTCCCTCTGTGTGGAGGTTGCATGTTCTCCCCTTGGCAGCGTGAAGACATGCTCAGGTTAATTGATCTCTAAATTGCCCATAAATGTGAGTGTGAATGACTTTTAATACTTTATTACATTTTTATTACTTTTTTACTTTTTTATAACTTTTTAATAACTTTTAGTTAATTTTTAATAACTTTTCATTACTTTTGTACTTTTTATTACATTACTTTTTCATTACTTTTGTACTTTTTCATTACTTTTGTACTTTTTATTACTTTTTTACTTTTTCATTACTTTTTACTTTTTATTACTTTATTACTTTCTTATTACTTTTTGTTACTTTTGTACTTTTTCAGGAAGTTTCCCTTTTTGATATGTTCAGCTGTTGGCAGCTATTTTCACCTATGTTCAGCTTTAAAAAAAATATTTCAGCTATTTCCAGACATTTTCAGCTATTTCCAGACATCTTCAGTTGTTCATTTCATATTTCAGCTATTTTCAAACATTTTCAGCAATTTATTTTTTATTTTTCAGCTTCAAGCTTTCAGATGTTAGCATTCCAACGCATGTTCAGCAGGAAATGCATTTTCTAGTTGTCAATGTCATTCACGAGACAGGAAGTGGAAAAAGCGAATGGATTTAGTGGAGACTCTGGATGACAGACACAGAGAGAATGAGTCACAGTCATCACCATCTGCAGCTGCGATTCTCCTGAACGTCCCTGTCTGAACCTGGTGAACAGTCGACCATGTATTACTTCTAAAAAGATTTTAAAAGCAGTTGCTTCACTGTTTCATGATCACGGTGCTCACACGCCAATCAAATTGTCTTTGAAGAAAGGAATAATCGTTTCACTTGGTCGTTGCACTATTTTTAGGATGAGAAACATGGATACATATTATTAACATAAATAAGTGGCAGCAGATTAAGTCCTTCATTTGCAGATAGTATTTTCAGTGTTAGATTCCCGGAGGGACCAAGAGGGGACACATGTCCTCAGTCTGTGGAGCCAAGACCAAATCTGTCTGGCCTAGTGGAATAATCCATCATCTATGTCTGCACACACACACACACACACACACACACACAGACGCACACAGACGCACACACACATGTACATTAACCTCCATACACAAAAACCCTGGATGCATCAACAGGGCCCACATCATTCATCAGTCATGACATTACAAGAATTACATTTTAACACGATGGTCATGTACATACAGGTAAATACATTAAATTTGACTTCTGCATAGAACCTACTCTGAGCATGAGGAGTCGTGGCTGCTGTAACACTCATATGTTTTAAAATACCCAAAACAATCTCCATCCGCACGAGAGTTTCAGCACCGTTTTAGAATCCGTCCATAGTAACACGCCTGCAAACAAATATCACATGACCTTTCACGTACATTCGGCATACCTTGTGGTTAAAGTACAACCTGTCCTTAGAATAGATTTTAGATAGCAGAATCCTCTGATATAATATGTGTGTTGCAAACTATTTCACAATAAAAAACAAACAAAAAACATTTAAACATGTACTATTTTGTGTTGATATTGATTGTGTTCATTTTGGCATGAAGTGGTCATGTTTCCGAGCACCAGAATCCTTTTAGAAAACCTTGAATGTGACTGTGCTACGTGCAGTCCTGGGTCTGGTTCTCCCTGGCATCCCTTCCCTTCAAGCCAGCATTAAAAACAACTATATAGGAACCAGCCAATCGCTGATGATTTTGTTTACTTATGTAGGTTATATAGAGACCTTCATATTACATTGAGTCTGTTTCATTACCAGTTAAAAGTTCCTCACAGTAACTTTAAGCACAATATTGTGAAACAATAGCTTATATTCTCGCAGCCCCGGGGCCTCAGTATGCTTCAAATGATGTGGTCGCCGGATCAAAAAGTGTGTTATCCTGCACTACATGGGAAATGAGAGGGGGAAAAAATGATTTGTGAATGTTCCTGCAGCAGGGTGGCTTAACTCCTGCCGGCTATATATTGACTAAACAGCATGTCTGTGACTATGTGACAGAGAGTGAGGAGGAGTGAAAGAAAGGAGACAGACTTCATGAGCACCCATGACTCAAGGAGATTAAGATATGTGTGGTATGTGATCTCTTCACTCCTCAGAACCTCCTTCCACCTTTTATTATCCAGCCGTGCCCACCTCTTCTTCACTCCCAGCCCTGACAAGAACCTCTCAGGCAGGGATAATAGAATTAACAACCCTGTGTGACCGTCAACCCGAACCCCTCAGTGCTAACCCTGTGACCCCTTTATGAGAGGAGGGGAGCAGGTCTGGCTGCCCTCCCACCCCTTTGACCTCAAAGGGTCTGTTTTTGTTCTGGCTACTCGGGCAACACATCCCAAAAACTGATTTCCTCCTCTGATGTTGCTCACTGGTTGTTTCTTAAAGTTATTGAAGCCCTCCTCTCCTCCACTTATTGGCTACATTCCTCTTAGAAAGTAAAACAATCCTTGTTCCACCCCTCCACTCATTCCTCCATCGTACACACATCCTCCTCTGCCTTTAACAGCAGAAGACGGGCAGAGAGAAACATTGTCACTAAAAATAGAAAACATCTCAAGTGCCTGAAATCATTCCGATAGTCTTTTATGAGGCGTTTTTCTCAGCGAGGCATTTGATTCGTTGTTCAAAAATAAACTCAACTAGTGTTGCAGCCAGCTATTAAGGGGTCAACCCAGGGCCACTTTACACTGCTTCCTGAAACTATCAAATGATGCTGAATGGCTTTAAAGCAGTGGTCGCCAACCCGTCGATCGCGATCGACCGGTCGATCTCGGAGACGTTCCCTGTCGATCTCCAAAATAAAATGAAAATAAATTCAAAAACACATTGTTCCTTGTTTTAGAACATTTTCTGAAGTGTCTTCTGAAATGTTTTCTTTCTGACTGGAAGATTGACGTCAGAAAAGATCTCCGCCTGATTCATGAACGCCTGTAAACGGGTTCTCTGACAGCCGTGTTCTCAGCTGTGCACCCAGAAAGAGGGAACGTACCACGACAGGTGGGGCGCAGGGGGAAATGCAGAAAGACCTTTATTGATAACTTCACATATTACACAAGCTCAAAGTACACCGACATAAAACTAAGTCATCAATAAATATATGTTGAAATGCCTGTACCTTCGTGTACATGTTTACGTTAAGGCATTAACAGGTTACGCCTGCGCGTGCGCGACAGCCGAGATTCTTGGCGACTTGCCAGGTCTTACCTCCGTGAGTTGGGCTTTTCTGCAGTTGTCCTTCAAAACAAAAGCTCAACATTGAGCTTTTTTCTTGTCCATAGAGCAATCTGGTTTACTTGAAAGTGATTGCAATTGCATTTATACTATTATTTGAAAAGGGACAGATGCAGGAGTCACAAATGGTGATTCTCATATTTATTATTATGAAAATTCTTTAAATCTGAGGATGTCTGTAGAGCTGATGTGAACGTAATCACCAACGCTCTGAGTTCAGAACCAATCCCAGATGAGAAAACGTTCATGAATACCAATTTTGCCCCGAAAAACTCGTCAGTGAAGTTGAGAAAATCACCAAATCAAAGACCAGGAGCTGACAGACGGCCTCAGACTGGCTGTCTGTGATTATGAACTAACTACAAGCTCACAGCCAGAGTTCAGTCACAGCCATCACTCTGACTGGAGTCACATGACGTGATGGCATTATGATGAGAGCTGAACTTACATGAGTTGCACTGACTGATCATGTTGTCAGTGTTGTGCTGTAATTGGATTGGATTCAATTTATTGTCATTGCTAGAGTCCAGGTACAGAAGCAACGAAATGTAAATAAATACAACATTTATATTGGTAGTTCATCCAGCTGTTCATTGCAAATGTGTTTTTTCTTGTTCATATTGTGTGCGGTTAACAAATATTTTACTTGTTATATTACACTTAAATTCTGTGTACCTGGTCACATCAATTTGAACGCTGGACCAAAATGACAATTAGGCCAAATAAAAAGTCATAAGTCCAGTCTGGACAGTCGTTTTCTCTCAACGCCTCAATAGGTAGATCTTGTCGTCATGAAGGCGGAGGTCAGGGATCTTGGGCTCAAAAAGGTTGGTGACCACTGCTTTAAAGCATTCTCACTGCTTCTGACAGGAACTGGAAATACACCAAGTGGTTGTGAGAGTTTTTCCTCCACATCCCACCAATTGGCCCGGGATGAGTAAGAGCAAAACTGCAGGGTGAAAAAAAAGGGGTTCAGAGGTTGCTCACTAACAAGATCCAGAAGTGGGGTCTGTGATGGGGAAATAATCCCGGGATGGTAAATCTGTTTATAACACCAATATTAGCCAGGAGAGGAAGCCCATTATTCCCCTCACAATCACATGCAGCCTCCGAGCTATTCCGGAAACTCTGCTGGAGGACGAAGTTAGAAAAGCAAGAATAAGTCAGAAGAATAAGAAGTTGGTTTAGCGGCAATAACACAAAGGCGGCTGGGTGGGGACGACGGTTGGGGCTTTAAGGGAATTCCAATACCAGGTAGCCCAAGGACCGGCTTTAAAGAGGCCTGAGCTCTTGGGAAAACCAGGCATCTATAATCCTGTTTAGACATTATTTGGCACACAGACACCATGGTCTGAGCCCCTTGAGATCTCCTAAAAGGAAAATCCAATGTAAAGAGAGACATCATTTCATATCTTTCCATCTCCTCTTCTGCTGAACACCAAACATATTACTTTTCTCTTTTTTATCATCTTACTGCCACGTCTGCCTCTTTCAGATATTGTCAAGATAACAGACGAGGATTAGGGTTGTTCTAACGTGGATAAAGGTGCCTAGAAAAGTGTGGTGCTCGCCATTGTGCTAATGCTTGGTTTTGTTCATGGAGATTCAAACTAATGCAATGTTTCCAGTCTGCTGGCTGAAGCAGCAAATGTTTGAAATCAATGAATTCAAATGATTACTTGATTAATATAAATGTATCTCTGTCTCAGGTAAAGCTGCAATAATTCTGTTTTTTAACACACACAACATCAACACATTATCTATCACCTTATCAATTTGATTACAAGTAACCACATGAGCTTTCACTTGGGAATCATGTGGACACTAAATATTTGTCCAAACTCTCCTTTTAACTCTGTTTTGGTTTCAACCAACATATCTGTCTGCTAAATGCTAAATGTTGAGTGGATAGTGAATAGTTGTGGTTTTTTAGAGCTTTTTAAAATTGATGCTATATCAACAGTGAACCAAATCATTAAAACTACTGTACATGCTATAAGAAAAACTATAACATTAAGGTAAAAAATAATTCAAAAGTAGAGCTAAGAGGAACTGCAGGGTTGGGTAATAATTCTCACTACAAGCGACCCCTGTCACTTTGAGCCATTTGGTCCATTATTAATATAGAAACATTTATTTGTGCAGCTTTAACCATTTAAGGAGAAATCCTCCTCACAAACTGCCATAATTTTCTTTAGGTCTTCCACCTCCTTTCTCCACTTTCATCCCTCCTTCCTGTTCCTGACTATTTTCACCCATATCCCTTTCCTCTCTTTTCTTGCTCGCCTGTCACTCTTTCCTTTTCCATCCCCCTCTCCTAAGACTCCCTGCTCACTGGTGTGTGCAGCTAGATTTTCTGCCCCTTATTTAACGGCAACACCACAGCGTGACTAACCGAAGGCAAAGCCAGTGTGAAGAGTAGAGCAACAGGTGGAAAGTATGACATTGTTAGATCAGGGATGGCACGGTATTCCCGAAAGTATCAGAATATGAGTGAAAATAAGAATAATTCCTTTCCATTTCTTGAGTTTATTTTTTAATGGGTAGTCATTGCCTGGTAGAGTTTCACTTGCAAGAGTCCGGTGTGAAGTTGAGAGCTTGTTCAGACCAGCAGAAATATTACACTTTGGTCAACAGAGCCTGTGGCCTTGAATAATCCTGAGACCAGTGGATGGAGAGAGTGAGAAAGGCCGAGAGAGACAGAGGTAGAGAGAAAATCAACAGGCTAGGTGAGTCGAATAATCCTCCATGGCTGCCAACAAAAGAAAATCCACATGTACAGGCAAGGCAGCAACACACAATACCTCAGCGAGGCAATCACTCAACACCTAATCTACTCTCCCATGTAGTTGTCACGTATATACACACTGAAAGTCTACAATAAAACTTCAAACAGGCAAGAAAATGGTATTGAAGTGAAGTCAGTCGACTCCACTGTAAAATGAGTTGAAGTTCTTTAATGTTTTGCCAGAAGACCTGAGGTTATAATAGACCTCCATTCCAAAACAATGACTGTCTGTCTGAGAGGTCGCTCACTGTCACCTCCTCCCACATGGCTTGGCTTTAAGGTCTTGCAGTGATTGTGTGTGTGTGTGTGTGTGTGTGTGTGTATGAGATTGCTGAATGCGTGCAAACCTACTCGGTCCTCATTAACCCACGCCCTCACTGCCAAGTCTCTTTTCACTCAAACCAGAGAGACATTGTCCTTTTGTGGCAAAGTAACATGATCATTGTAGCTTAATAAAAGAGTGTGAGTTCAGGTATTCTGTGGTATTAAAAAAACTCACAGAACAAAGGTTTCTAAAAAGTTGAAACGTGTGGAGTAATTGGCAACAGGTCCTCCCCCAGTCCGTTTTTTTCCCCTTCTTTTCTTTTACAACCGACTTGTTGCCGTGACAGACTTTAGCTTCTCCCTCTGTTTGGGTGTGTTGCTATGGCAGCGGAGGCCCACATTTTTCATGCACGAGGCAACATGAGATAGAGAGACAGGATAAGGGAAAAAGGAAGTAGCCGAAGGAAGAAAGAGAAAGAATAAGTGAAAAGGTGAATGAGTGAGTGAGTCTGACAGCAGACAGTTTGGCTCTTTAGCATCTCAAAGCATCTGGCCTCAATTCCAACGCTGGAGAAGTGGGGTGACTCGATTCTGTTTCTCTATCACACACACACACACACACACACACACACACACACACACACAGTCCCTGTGGGGGTTGACAGAGAGAGCAGCCAGTAATATATTGAAATGTGATGCAGTAGACGTCAATGACATGAAAGTCGCAGCACAGCCATGTGAAAACACTCTGGTCATTTGGGGGGAAAAAGTGCCAATTGCATGCATATTTAAAGGACCTGTTTGAAATGAGTTGAGAAATATATAATATAATAATATATAGCTGACTAAAGAAAAAGAAGTTGCATGAATATTTTCTCACGGTATTGCAAAGCAAAGCTTTGAGCCCACGTCAAGCTTCACCATGATAAATTACTGTATGCCTAGAAGTAAAGCTCTCAACTGAATGTACTTCTTTTGTTTGAGCATCTCTAGGGTATCATCTGACATTTATTGTGATACTATTGCCAATAACATACCAGAACTGTATTAAAAAAAGACCTCTTTTTAAACAAAAGAAGCCAGAAGCCAAAGTTCAAGAACAATGTTATTGTTTGCTTTCTTCCCGAGAGTTAGATGAGAAAGCTGATACCACTGAATGGTAAAGATTAAGCTACAGGCAGCACCTGGCTAGCATAGCTTAGCATAGATGCTGTGAACAGGGGCAACAGGTAGCCTGCTCTTTCCAATGTGTACAAAACACACCTACCAGCACCTCGAAAGATAAATAATTAACATGCAATATTTTGTTTACATCAAAATTAAAATGTGTGATTTCATGAAGGATGATGAGCCTAAACAATTTATTGTCCGGGGAGCAGCAAGTTCTTGGAGCCTCTGATATTTTACCTTGACAACTAAACTGTACGTTTGTAAAATTAGGAACTATCTCAACAAATAATAAGTAAATAAGTAAATCCCTGCTGTGCACAGCACTTGAGAGCTGAAAGGTGCTGGTTCACAGTCAGCTGGCAAAGGAGGAAATTGAGGTATCAGTAAAATAGGGGACATTCCTGGTCAGCTTCAAATGTTGGATTTTCCAGGAGGTTTTCCAGTCACTGACAGTTATCCAACAGCGGTCAGTGGTCAGGCCCGCAGACACTGGAAATACCAAGAATGCCGGTGGTAGAGACACAGAGATTAGTCTGGCCAGTGGACTACTGTTTGTCAGGATCAGTGGCCGGTTCAGCCTTCACTCTTTTACTCGGACGTAATACAATAATTGGGAGCAGCTCTGATCTCTCATCAGTAGGCTACAGGTCATTTTGACTTAAGCGTGCCGGTTACT
The DNA here is from genome assembly GCF_029220125.1 of Pseudoliparis swirei. Lineage (NCBI taxonomy): Eukaryota > Metazoa > Chordata > Actinopteri > Perciformes > Liparidae > Pseudoliparis > Pseudoliparis swirei. The sequence continues at coordinate 13,836,794 of NC_079404.1, forward strand.
GGAGTATATTTTGGAAAATCCAGGTCCTCAGTCTGTTCTGATTTCTCATTGCCCCAAATGTGGAGAGAAGAGTAACGTTTTACCTCTCTGAACTTCCCTTCCTCACCCCCTGCTGCTTTGGCTGTATAAACAGTGGAAGCCCATTGTTCCAGTTTAACATAGGGCAGATAGCAGAGAAGAAGGGGCCTGCTATCTCACACTGAAAGCAACAACACTTTGACTGACAATGTGACCCAGAATGTGAGGGAGGAAGAGGAGGAGGAGGAGGGAAGGGCCTTGATTGTAGAAGGGCAGTTAACTTACTACCAGGCTTCAGTGAGGACAAGTAGGCCACAATATCTGCTCAGCAAAGGTGTCACAGCTTGAGAGGGAAATCACAGTGCACGCACGCACGCACACACGCACGCACCCATGCATGCACACACACACACACACACACACATACACACTGCTACTAAATACAGCCAGGCAGCAGCTCTTACATAAGCAGCAATGCCTATTAACTGTGCCAATGTATACTTCACTTCCACTCATCTGAGAACAAATCCGACGGGGCAAAGAAGCCCATGAACACACGTCTTCAAATGCACTGTCCGTGTCGATGTAAACTGGAGAAAGATGGAGGGGAGGGGGGACAGACTGGTGTGGAAAACACTTATTCAGCAAACTGAACAGAGGCCATGCCGACGTCTGGCTGTCTCTCGATCTTCCTGTGTTTCTCCTCTCTCTCTCTCTCTCTCTCTCTCTCTCAGTCTCAGAGTTCCACCGTGCTTCTCAACTCGAGGCTTGACATAAATACCTGGCATGACACTTAGCTCGACGGGATTACTGGAAAACAACGAAGCCGAGGATAGGGAGTCAAATCGAAGCTAAATCCTGTTTCGAATCCTTTAACGGAGGTTTTTGGTTCCTATGAGTTACAATAAACTATCGAATAGAAAGAGAAAAAGAGAGAGAGCGCGCGAGAGAGAGAGAGAGATTACAACCTGGACCCGACTATTTGTGGCTATCTTCTTTCTAAGGAAAGAAGTGGAAAGGTATGAGAAACCAAAAGAGAAAGAGGTCTCACTACCTTTTATTTTGAGCTGCTTAATGCTGTACACACACACACACACACACACAACCACAGGAAGCATGAGTCAACACAGCTGGAAAGCGTTACGTATGCAACCTGCCACACGTGACACACATTTACTTCATTTGTTTTGTTCCGAGCAGATGAGGCAACACATCTTCTCGGTTTCTGTGTCCCCCAACTCTCACTCCCGTTGAGTGAAACTTCACGTCAACGTCTGTGTCTCGTCACCTGCTCATTTACAGCCGCAAAGTTCATCGAGTGGAACGTCACTCCTTCAAAACGCCAAAAGCCAGTCTGCGTAATTACAGTCTTCTCTCAAATGAAACCTCAACATGACTGGGTCAAACACCAGCTACTATAAAGAGCTGGGTGAATGGATGGCCCTCTAACCGTCCTGACTAAAAACATATGCTGACACATCACTCTTGGGCCAGAACAAAGTTGATGAGAAATGTGGCCCAGGGCACGCAAGGAGTCTTGTAATTACACTCGTAGGTAAGACAGAAGAGAAACAACTGCAGCCTGTGTCTCCCAAAGTGCTTCATCATCAAAAGAAACCAAGATTCCCTTTGAGACTTCTGGATAAAAACATGTTTTGTATTGGTCACACTTCTGAGACACAGCCTAATTGACTGATTTGGTGGAAATCTATCTCCTGCCTCATGCTCTTTCTTATTTTGAATGTATGTGTGTGTGTATGCATGTGTGTGTGTGTGTGTGTGTGTGTGTGTGTGTGTGTGTGTGTGTGTGTGTGTGTGTGCAGGATAACCCCTTCCTTCTCCTCTTTCCTCTTCCTCCTCCAGGCCAACCGTCCAGAGGGTGGGACAGCTTTTCGAGAGGGCTGAAATTTCAAATCAATACCCCGACATTCCGTAATGAGCAGATTACTCAGGGTCGGGATTAGAAAACCTGGGCTCACACCTAAAACGTATCATCCCACCTTAACAAATCCAAGCTAGTGGTTCTGTGTGTCCAACAAACTCCAGGGTCAAGAGCAGCTCACAACTTGAGAAAACTAACTTCAAACTAAGTCAGCTGATTCTGAATCATCCAGCTGCCTTCAATCTCTGATAAAAAGACAGGAAACCAAGTTTTCCAGCAATCCCTATTTGACCAGTTAGTTCTCAGTTCCTCCAGATTTTTGAAGACAACAACTTTTCACTGACATTCCAAAACTGGTTTCCAGTCCTGTTAAAACCAGTGTTGGCGCGTGAATGGGCCGGCCATGCAACTTTTGTCTCAAACTCTTTCTGTTACAGACCCTCCCATTATTTTCACAACAAGATGCTCATGAATACAACGTTTCCTCAGGCAAAATGTCTGTTAAAATGTAAACAAAGCCAAAGTGGGATAAAGGGCAGGGCAAAGAGAGCCTGAGTTTGGAGAGTTTAAGACTCACACACTCATTATGCAGACACATGCACCACCACACACTCTCTTCCTCGCTCCACACTCACCCCAGTGAGAGCTCGGCATCGCTGCCTCCACTTGTCTCCGTCTCGCTTGGGAGAAAAAAAGTAGAAGTCACTCCAGTCTCTGTTGGCTCAGGTTCTCCCCGTCCCTCCTTCGTTTCCCCGGTCGTCTACCTCTTCTCTACAACACTCCAGCTTCCTGCAGCGTGCCAGGACCTCATATCCTGACACAAGGACTTTCAAATGGAAGCCCCCTTATTTTCCTGTCCTGTCCTCCTCCTCCTCTCTCTTCTCACTTCACTCCAATGTTCCTCTTCTCAGCTTTCCTTCCCTGCTGTCTGCCTTAGCACCGCCTCCCCCTCCTCCTTCTCCTCATTCCTCCCTCCCCTCCCTTCTCTCACTTTTGTCCGCCAGCCCCCCTGCCTCTCGTCCCCCTCTTTCAACACACACACTACTCTCCTCTGCCTCTCTCTCTCTCTCTCTCTCCACCCCTTTTTCTTTTCAGCCTGAGCTTCATCCATCCCCTTCTCTTTCACACATTCTGCCTCAACACAATCCTGCATCAGATTGAACTTCTTTAAAAAAAAAAATCCATTCTTTGTGTTTAGCGTGTGTGTGTGTGTGTGTGCTCGCTGAACAACCCACAGGGGCATTCAGGGGAGCACAGCAATGATCAAACAGCATTGACTACATTGAGAGCTGCAGGCGCTACAGAGGGAGGGAGGGGGTCAATTCACTCAAATGGGGTAAATTTCGTAACATGTTTCTGCTCATCTCGTGCCTGCACTGCACTCGCTCTGTTGTGCAGAGTTTTAATCAGCAGGTAACAGAATGAGTGGAGAGGGATTGAAAAGGTTGTGCATGTATTTTGAATGATGTGTTGATGCTGTAATAGCGATTATTTTAATTCTCAATTCATCTTTTGATTATGCATTGCTCTACATTTGGGGCATGTGACACCATCAGAGGAAGCCACATTGTGATCGCTCATATTTTATGGCCTCGGTTTTCAAACGCTTCATCGCCGTGTGACAGAAATGTTGTTTTTTCTTTCTTATCCTTTTATCCTGTGACCTTTCAGGTTTATCTCGAAACTGGGTGGTCAACCAATGAACCAAGTAAAAAGTGAAATATGCTCATCACGAGTTCCTGGAATTCAAGCTGATGTCTTAAAATGTTGTGTTTCGCCTGACCGATGTTGCAAAACTCAACAAAATTAAAATCGCAATAAAATAAAATAGAGAGAGAGAGAGAGAGAGAATTTTTTTGCCAAACTTATTTCATAGCTCGTATCGGAATCTAAAATATCTCCGCAACTAGTGGATACATCTCCATGAAGGTTTGTAAATATAGTCACGGTTCCCGGAGGATGATTGCTAAGGACTCTGGTGAATTAAGGAATTATACTTGCATTCTTTATAATAGTGACCATAAACAAGAGTGTATGGTCTCAATCGCGAGTTACAAGTCTTCTTTAATACAGCATAGTGTTCATTCAGTAAATGATGGTATGATAAAGCGAGGTGAGCTTTAGGCTGCGGCTACCTTGTGATTAACAGGTTGCTACCATTACTTTGCAAATACTTCCAAAACTACTAACATTTCCATCAACCTCAGAAATAATGTGTGTGTAGTGCTAATAAGCAGATATTAACATGCTGACAAACTGAACTAAGATGGTTGACATGGTAAATATACCGACTTTACAGCCCATTACAAATCAGACAAAGTTAACCACTTTAGGTTTTTATCTTGTGTGCCACTATAGAAAACTAGGAGGGCTGAGTCATGCTGTAGGAGTGAGTACGTTTGTGTGTGTGTGTGTGTCTTCTCTCTCTCTTTACTAGAACTGCCCTGCACCTCCCTTTGGGTCCCACGGTAACAAGTGAAAAGAAAGTTCCCGTCTGTTCTCTGACTTGGCACTTTACTGACATTAACACGGCCCATGTCTCCATGCTGAAAATACTACACCAGAAAGCGTTTCAGTCTATTGTGTGTGTGTGTGTGTGTGTGTGGTATTTGTGTTACTATGTGTGTATGTTACTGTTTGTCTCTGTGTGTGTGTAAAAAACTATAACAAATACATCTTTGCAGGCTTTTAACATAAAAACATTCATTTCTGCAGCTTTAAATTGTCTCAAACACGTATTAACCAAAAATAAGGAACTAAGTAGAAGTCTTTTTGAAAGTGACCTTGCCCCGGCAGGCCGTGGGTGTCGTTGTGAGGCGACTAATGAAGGAAGGGGACAGCTGGGCTGGGACAGGCTGAGCTTGACTGGAGGAAAGACGGAGAGCCGAGCAGACAGGAGATCTGTAATGGAGACGGTGGAAAGAAGAGAGGAAGACAGCTGCTGCCGTGTGGACAACACATAATGATCACCCGACATATCTCACAAACTCTGCCATTTACTGTGAGGCCTTGGACTCATTGTTGTGGAACTGCTCGTCAGCCAAACACAAAACTCAAAACTGTGCTGTAGCTATCCAACACCGATTGACACATATGAGTTTAAAGGGAGGCATTGCAGAGGAGGGAGTGTGTCCAGAAAATGAAATGTGTGTCATCAGAAAACGGACTAACACAACTTCTCTGACTTCTGAGAGGTATTGCTGTCACCCGGCTGCCGTATCGAACAACACAGGCTAAGCCACAAATTCCTGACCCCTTGACCCCTCATCTCTTCCTCCTCGAAACCTTCCTTCCCCCTTGTGTGACACACTCAAACTGTCATCCATCTCCAAACCCAATCCCTAACCGGACACCTCAAAGATGGAGGCCAAGACCCCCATTTCCATAAATGTGTGTGCATGTATATGTGTGCGCATGGTGTGTGCACGTGTGTGTGTGCATCTGTGCGTGTGACAAAGTGACCAAAGCGGGTCACTCCACAGTGAGCCCACACAAAGAAGCAAGACCATTGATCAACGTCCTCAGCGCCCAGAAAGACAGGAGAGGAAAAGAACAACCCCAAAAGGGAGGGAGAGAGAGAAGAAGAGGCGGAGGAAGAGTGGGGGATGCGTGAGTCAGCAAATATTGAAGGTCAACAACGTCAGAGAAGGGTTTTCCCTGCAGAGGGTGTTTTATTTTTCGTGTGTGGTTCTTCACCTCAGAGCGTCTCCCAGCGTGCTCCACCTGAAGGTCTGGGGGAAACAGGGAAATAGCAGCGAGCGCTCATCCCAGGACCTCGCTCCGCTCTCAGCCTCTTCTCCTGCACTGTGGCCTGAGGGAGAAAACTGACCTGTTGATTTAAAATACACTAATGCTTGCAGCATTTACATTGTAATAAACCTGCAATACTTTTGGGGGCACTTGGACCGCAGCAAGAACAAGTGGTAAACACAGCTTTGACCTTTTAGGTTGGTGAACTTGACTTTATTTACACACTCAGCAGTTACAGAGCAACATTATCATGTATTTGGAGTTGTGTTCATGTGCACATTAGGATTAGAAGTAGAAACAGTAAAGTTGCAGGACGAACATCTAAACTGTGATGCTGAGCCAGCAACTTCCGGGTGTGAAACCTGAAGTGCGTTGTGAACTACTTTGTGATTCACATGTTACTATCACAGCATTGTCCGGTCTTCGTTTACAGTGTTCACTTCCTGAAAGTCAATTTGAACCTTTTAGGTCTCGTAAAAATGTCCTAGTCAGAGTTTGGTTGTACTTAACTCCTCCCTCTTTTGTGACTTCTGTTTGCAAAAAGAAAACAAGATGGCAAAGCCCAACTCGAGGCTTCAAAACGAGGATACCCACTTCTTATATTCAGTCTATGGTAATGCCGAGGTGAGCGACTCACACATTATAATATTGATGACAGCCGCGTCCGGAATGAAGGGGCACTGAGTGGTTGAGGTGCTGAATCGCCGTCTGTTCTGTCCTGAGACCTGTGGTCAATGTCCTTTCTCGTCTCTCTGCCTACTCATTTCCTGTCAGCTCTCTTCTTCCAAATGCAGGCATCTACTAAAGATAATCTGGACTTTGGCAGATGTGTGCAAGTAATGAATTTAGATGTCTTACGTGTTACTATGTATTTATTTTTGAGTTAAATCCATAGTTAAAGTTTATCTTTGTGGAATCGGCCCCTGAACACAACAACCCAAAATACCAAGCAGCTAATTATGACCCCAACTCTAACATGAAAAGTATATTACTGTGCATTTATTTGATACAAACTCTAATCTTACATATAACATTTTGTATGTGTCATTGCATGTGCTTCCTGCTTCAAAGTATGGAGAACAAACAACTTCACTGACTCATTTAAAGATAGAAGACAAAAGGGAGAAGACGACTATTGATTTTGGCCCTCGCGTCCCGGGGCCGGGGTCAGTCCTGACCCTCAGAGCTGCTTTTAGGAGCCACGAACAGATGCTGACGCAGCTCGTTCACAGCTATTGTCATAAACAGAAAGAATGTAGGAATATGGACAGTCACACAAAAGTGTTGTGAAAGCAGCCGCTGGAGTTTGATGTTGTCCTTAGAAAATCCGATGAATGGATAACAACATCACACAGCTTCCTCGTGCATTGTTCAGCCGTCACAACAAGAAAAGAAGAGACGTTCGAATAGCATTATTATGGAGCAAACATGGCATGAAATCATATGTTGGTCTGTCAACAGAAAATATCACAAACCTGGAGGTCAGTTGGGCTTCAGGGGAAGGTACAACTGGTTAAAGGGGCGATCCGGATCAGGGATTCCTGCCATTAGATGAGTATTGTGTTTCAGCCATTTGAGGCCTGATTTAATGGCCCTGCACTTTTTTTATTGTGAACACCGATGTGACACAGCCTGATCATCTGCACCTGATGGGGTTAAAGCCATCAATCTGTCCTAACAGGGAGCCTCAGGAGGGCAAATGGTCACGGTCTTCCCTTGGGGACACATGGGAGGATTGGGGCTGAAATGAGTGAAATAACATGATGGGGGTTTATTCAGATGTCCCACCCCCTTTTAAATTGATAATTCTTCTCACTAATGTATATATACACACACTTCACAAATATAAGAGATATGGAGGGCTAAATAGGGATTAAAATGGAAAGAACCACTGTGTTGAATAAATACAGGTTATCCTTGTGACAATAAAATCTATCATAGATTTCGACCTAAAGAGGAACTTGAATGTATGGACTAAATTTCATGGCAATCCATATTTTAATATTAGTACATTTAATTTAAAACCACAAATCGACCTCATGGTGGTGTGACAGGAGAAGTCAGGGTATCAAAGTCCCTATATGTATTCTCTAGCAACCATGAAATTAATGTGTTTGCCAAATTTAATGGCAACCCATCGCATGGTTGTTGAGATAATTCAGTCTGGAATAATAATGACTGACCGACGGCCATTACTGTACAGTTGCTTGGCTAGTGAGTCTACAAATCAAGAAAGGGCTTCTAGAAACAGGTACACACACTGAACCCCCCCCCCCCTACACACACACAAACCTAAAGATCTGACCCTTCTTTTAATTTTCATAAAGCCGACTTCTAGGCCAAAAAGACATGATCGGCGAAGCTGTAATAATCTCTGCAGGGCTTGGAGTTCATGCACTATTTCCAATCGGGAAATGACATTTCACCCCTGAATGTGGCTGATGTGCACCGACGGGTGCAGATTAGATAGAGATTATTTATCCTATAGAGGCTATCAGGCTGTTATTAAGGTTATGCAGCCTGCGTGACTTCACTCTGAATCTATCGTTATAGTTCTCGGGTTCCTTCAGGTCTCCACTGCGTTCCACTGCTGTACCGATGAGGGAGGAGTAAAGGAGGCAGAAGGATAAAGGAGCTGCCGTCACACGAAAGGCGTGACTACATCTGTGTCAAGGTGACTTTTGGGCATTAGATTGATCTAGGGGTGGCTAATAGGGACATAAACTCAATATATCACTACAATATATATATATATATATTGTTTATATTATATAGCACAAATATAATGTTCCAGTTATTATTTTAAATAATCAAATAATAATATTCTTGTCTAGCATATAAAATGTCAGAACATAATAAACATAGTCTGAGGTGATATCTTTCCATGCCTTGTTTTGTCTGTCCAAAAATGTATTTCAATATATTTCTAACAAATCGCTTCAGCTCTAAAAAATAACCAGACAGGAATATCTTGTTGTCTTATTTTTTGGGCTAATCCAGTAAATGATATCCCTCATAAATTACAATAGTCACATTGGTGTATAACAACTTGCTAAATGCAACATCTTCTCAATGATTTGTAACATTGACACACAAATCCAATATAGATCTGAAACAATTAATTGATCGTCAGAAAATGATTGTTTCAATAATTCTTTCAAGCACAAATTAGCTGGTAGCAGCTTCTCAGATGTGTTGAGTTTTGAACAATAATCAGTATATTTGGGGGTTTTGGACTGCTGAACAAGCAATCTGAAGTCGAGCAGACTTGTGATAAGCATGTTCCGCAACTTATTGGCATATGGACAAAAGCAATGATCAATAATCAAGACAGGAATGACCATATAAATTGCTGCTGAAAACAATAGAAAGTTGCAACCTGCTATAACCAGAGAGATATTTAAGTGATGGCAGTATATTGTCACATTATTAATCCCCAGATATATATATATATATTATGAAATCATGTCAACAGCACCGTTTCTACAGCAGAATAGAGTCCCTGGGAATAGTGAACGACTTCCCAGGAATAGAGCATCCAGATGTTGCAATTCATATGTATCTCTCTTTCCATTTTCGCTGTCATTAAGCAGACACTCGTGTGGTACTCTGAGCCTGGCATTGCCGCCTGCCGCTGTCGGATTTCTTCTAAGAAAGTGGAAAGCTGCTTTGTTGCCACAATATGCCCCGTGTGATGCTTGGCCCACTTTCCAGCCTGCTTTCATTGTGTAAGCACACATACATAAAACATGATTTTCTGCTTCAATTTCTGACTTTTATTCAGGAGGGATTTGGTGGCAGACAACATCAGAGCCATGAAAGCAGAGCAGCAGCAAAATGCAACTCTCCCTCTGAACCTCTGAACGAGGGAGGGAAAGAGAGATAGAGAAGGAGAGTTGGCGACGTTACAGAGAACAATGTTTAATCACTGACCTTCTACTCTTACAACGGAAGACAAATGGCCATGATTAATGAGAACCATTCATCTTATAGGTTACGGGGGGAAAACAATAGCAAGCGCATTGGCCCGTGGTGCTCTGATATCTATCCGCCGTATGTATTAAACTCCAGTGTTGTTAGTTTGCTCAAGGAGCTCGGGTCAGGCTCGGTGTAGATCCAGTTCTGCTCACTAGAGGGCAGCCTGTCTAAGTCTGGCAATGTAATGAAGTGTTTTATAAAAGCATTAAATACACAGACTTAATATTCAGACCTCAGGGGAACACTGTTGTTTCAACAATTAATAGGAGAAATAATGATTTGAATACATCTTGTACAAAACTGGGCCCTCCAGCTTTGTTTTAATTAATTCCTTAATTATCTTCATCCATCAGTGTACAGAGGAAAAAGAGACCAGTGGGAGAAAAAGTACGAGATCCTTTACATAACTTAAAGTACTTCTACGATAATGTCAGTATTACCAATGTAAGTACTGCAGAACACGTCTACATCATTACATTTTATATTCTAACATTGTTAATAACGCAATGTGTAGCAGCATTTATTTGTTGCAGCTGATTTAGCAAAATCTGAGGGGTAGTGAGATGATTAACGGGGGGAGAAAAGAATATAATAAAGTTCTGCTGCACAAGCAGAACTCCATTTGTTTTACTTTTCTCTCCCTGTTTGATGTCTTTGGGCCTCAAACAATTATTTAAAGGTCAAGAAACCGATAAGCTTTATGGGGTAATCATTCTTTCACGATGTTTAAACACATTTTTATTTGTGTTTATTTTTCTCAAAATACAATTTGTATATAATCCAATGCAGCACTTAAGGAAATGTTTCTTTCCACCTCTGCCGGACGAGAATGACCTCATTGTGTACAGTACTCAGTGAAGCAAACCGGCTAATCAATACACTCCTCTAACTCCTCCCTCTAGCCTGTAATCTTCCTCTCAGATCACAAGTCGTCCTCCTCGGTGGCCGGATTAGAGGAGATAACATGGGATCGGGGTTGCGGTGGCGGCAGCAGCGGTGGGTCAAATCTATCTCTGTAACCGATCTTAAGAGCAGCAGCTGGAGCTCGACCACAGCAGCACACAGGAGGCAACCTCTGCATTGGAAATCTTATGGGAAACAAAAAGGGATGATGTTGCATTCTCACGGACAGCTGGTGACGAATGGCGGTCTTCTGTGTGGAAACGGTGAGACCTGGACAGGAGAAGTGAAAGCTTACTGCTAAGAGGAAGAAGGGAGAAATAAAGAAATGAATAAAGTTCAGGAAGGTTTTCATTTGCCTTTTATAGCGCGTTGCACTGCCAGAGACGAATGCTTTGTCTTTTAAATGTTTCCAGCTTCATCAGCCTGCCAATGTTGTAACAATTTGTGTGTCTGCATGAAATGAATCATCTCCTTTCATTTGTCTCCTCGCATATTATTGAATGTGTCTCGGTCTTCACCTTTTCTTCCATTATGTCACTCTCTGTGCACAGATTTCCAGAGTAAGATGAGCCAGGGTTACGATGGACGTGAGCTCTGCACTGAAGCGTCTGTTAGCATCTGGCTGCACTTTAACCGGCATTGACCTAAAATGCAGATCATTCATCCAGGCAAGCTTATTGTCACGTTTCATCTTGTAACCATCGCAGGGTGGTTTGTGCTGTCACATGACCAAATGGAAACCCCTCTGAGGGTGCAAGTAGGTCAAAGACCAGTGATGGAAGAAATACTGTATTGGTCAAAGTAATAATATAACAATGTAAAAACACTCCTTCACAAGTAAAAGGTCTGCATTCAAAATACTACTTATCGTAGGTAAAAATACAGATATTATTATTAAGAGCAGAATGTACCTCAAATATAACTAAAAGTAATTATTATGCAGAATGACCCTGTTTAGGGTCATACTGTTATATTATAAAATGCTGTCATTGTTAATATGTTTGAGAAGTACTGAAGTCTGCTGACTTTCATTCTTTAAAAGAAAAAGAAAAAATATATATACTGTATATATTTATTTTTTTGCAACCTGTGCTGTTTTTTTAACTGAAACCATCGTAGAAGTTTAGAATTTAATTCATTGACAGGAGTGAAATGTGACAAGAGACTCCAAGTGGATACTATTATTTGTAAAGGGTCATAAGCCAAAAACAAGCCAATGTAGTTATTTGATGAGCTTATCATATGTTTCCTTTATGCAAAATCTGAAAATGAACAGTTAAATATAGCTCTCAGATAAATGTTGTGCAGAAATAATCCAATATTTCCTTCGGAAATGTAGTTGAGTCAAAGTCCAAAGTGCCATGAAATGGAAATTTACTGCATCCAAGTTGTACTGTACAACTTGGATGCACTAGTAACCAATAAGAGAATGAAGCAAGAGAGCACAATAATTATTTTGAGACGGACAACCACAAGAAAAAAATATTTATCTCAAGCCTCGAAGTTCTTCCACTACAATATGTGCGACACGGCATTATGGGATTGATAACACACATTAGTGTCTCTCTGTCTGCAGGCTTGGAGGGGCCTACATGTGCACATATTGTGAATGCGTGCGCCAATGAGTGGTCATGAATGCGTGTCCTCTGCCTCAGTATGTGTGTTATTGGAGCAGAGTGAGCCGGGGGCAGAAACAGCAGAAACAAACGAGGTCCTGTGCAACCCCGAGACTGTTCCATGAATCATCCAGCAACTTATACAGTAGCTGGCCGGTTCTCGCAGCCTTCAGCTCGCAGTTAACAACTTGCCGTGCAACGTTTCCCATCGTGGGCTGATTAAAAATTCAAATCAATCTGGTCGTAGCTATATTTCTCTAAAAAAAAACAAATAAATACAAATTGCGAGCGGTAAGAGTTTGTGTAATTGACGTAACTGAACAAAAAATGAGCACACTGATGTCATCAAAGTGAGCCAGAAGGGAAGCCCACACGTTCGATGTAGTTTCTCACTCATGCCTTCACCTGCATGTGTATGAGAGGACAAAACTACAAAGACAACACAGATATGCAAACGTGATTGAAGAAAAGGAACAAACTCAAAGGACACGGGAGATGGTGCACAGCTAATTCATTCCCGAGATGAAGAAGTCAAATCAGGGTGTGTTTGTTGTCTACTCTCTGTGTTTGATTGTGTTTTAAACTGAACCCAGCGCTCTCTGAAGACCATCTTGTCTTGCAATTTCCCCACATTTCATAGCATATTTATGTCAGACACTGTTTGACTGTTAACTCTCTCTCTCTCTCACACACACACACACACACACACACACACACACACACACACACACACACACAGTGTGTGTAATTTCCTTTGACTCAGTGGCAAAGGTCAGCATGTCCACACATTTCCATGACAGCCTCAGTGTAAAGGCTCTCTACTGTGTGTGTTAATGGAGACTAGCATGATGACTGACATGGATGCTGAGCTGTGCGACCTCGCAGCAGGGCTAAACTATATATAGACTATCTCATTCACCCCCAGCAACCCCCCGACTCCCCACTCCCTATAACAAAACGGCCAAAACCAATCTTGTGATCTCAGAAGAGATTGTGTGGGATGAGGAAACGGGTGAGATGGGCTAGTTAAGGGGGGAGATGGGGGAGAGACAGTTATGTAAGCGAGGCTAATCCCCTCCCAACCCTGCATAGTAAATGAGACAGGATGACACTGGCCTCATTTCATACGTTCATCTCTGTATCCGCCGCCGCTGCCTCTCCAAACCGCTCCGACTCCACCTCCATTTTTCTGTTTGATCCGTGACAGCAGACAAGAGCCGAGATCCAACTCTGCACAGCAGCGAGTCCTGGTCTGCTGACACTTTATTTTACCGTCAACAGTTACATCCGATTTTTTGAAAGCTCTCTCAGTGAGGAAGAAACTGAAAAGGATTGGGACATATTCATGTTTAACAAACTCAGCAAACAATAACTATAAATATTACAGAACTATTTTCTATTGTCGAATGACAGACATTTCCGTTGTAAAAGTGGAGCTACGGAAACAACATGTCTTCACATGTGACGATACAATACCCATAAAACAAAGGCGTAGCTCTCACCACATGACCTTCAGCCCCAAGCTCTTCTCTTCTCAACTCTAAGCCGACAGTCTGACCCCTCACCCAGCCAGTCCCCCACACAGTAACCCAGACATCCCAGTATGTCGAGTGGCTCAAAGGGGTCAACCAGGCCAGCAGAGTGACCTCGTACCAGGTATTACAGCTATTTATTGCATCATCTCAAGAGGAAACATAAGACATTACGTAGCATGTGAGTCGTTCTAGTTTGAAATGACCTCTTCTGTACTTTTTGTTTCCTGATGAGCATGTTGACATTAGTGTTTAGCTCAAACCGTCGCTGTGCCCAAGTACAGCCTCACAGAGCCACTCGCATAGCCGACTACTCTGAGGCTGTGCTGCACCAACAAGGATTCATTTAATCTAAGATTAGTTCTGATCACAGTTTACCAAAACCAGGTTTAAACTTTGTCTGATTTTGAAATTAAGCAGAGCTTTGTTACACACATTCAAATAAATCCTCCGTTTCGTAAACTCAAGTTTAAATCAGAATTAAATAGAGTTTAATCAATATGATGCCTGTCACCCAAAAATAGAACAAATATAAGAATTGAGTCACTCAGAGGATTTCTTAATAATTTAACTGGAGGTCAGAAAAAACAAAATGTTCAGGTGGTTTCAAGTAAAAACAAAACAAATAACAATAACACATAACAAAAAGAAACATAGATAAACCTATAGTTCTTTACAAATAGATATGAACAGTATAAGTTATTTAAACATTGTATTATGCAGGACACTAAACATAAACAGATCGTCTGCATTTCTGTGCATTCACTTCTTGTTATTCATTTGATCATTTATGACAAAACCGCTGTGATGAGCAAAAAGATAAACCGATAATGATAATCACCAGTCAAGTTCTTTTATTCATGGGTTGTTATTCAGCCACCAATCCTTCAGTTACAGTAAAAATATACCATTGATAAATGTTTACTGATCCAAATGACCTGCAACATTTTCCTAGAAGGCAGACGGTCAATCTCTCGATATACAAGTAAAGTACGATAGCATTAAATTGTTTACCCCCCCCCCACCCCACCCCCACAACCTCCCCCCTCCAATCCTCCTGCCCAGACAGGACGCTCCACTAAACTTTGACCTCCTTATGTCTTCCCTCAGTCTGAGCCAAGAGGGGAGGACAGCGAGACCCCAAACACAGAGAGCTTCACGCTGATCCAGCCTGTTAATGATAATAATATGAATATCAAAGGTTTATTTGGACAATAGATCTTTTGAATGTCAAATCGCAGAGGGAAGCCGAGGGAGGCTTGAGGACTCATTGTTGAAGTACACACACACACGCACACGCACACGCACACCATATCCACGCATGCACAGTTTATTCCATGCTGAGGACTTGATTTCACTTTTCTATTGATCAGCCACAAGACAAACCCTGTCCTTCATCTTTTTATCCGCACTGTGTCTCTGGTTTCCAAGAAATCTCACTCAGCAGATGGACAAAATCCTCCAGAACTAATTGTCTGCAGCATACTGCAGAGCAGACAAAGACACCGCGACACAGAGCCAGACAACACCTCCACGATTCAGCTCCGTCAGTGTGAGCCCGAGTCCCCCTGAAACTGAGCAGCATCACTTCATGAACTGCAAGCGGCTGTGTTTAAAACCTGCCAAATGCTTCACAAGCGCAGGACGGCTAAACGGCCCAGCTGAGTCCTGGCGGTCCACGTGTGATGGGCTGACTCGGGCCAGAGGGTGGTGGGAGTTACGTTACCACAGCTGGGACGGCATCCCAGAGGTTCCCGGAAGAGGGAACATCAGGGTTCAACATGTGTGTATGAGAAAGGAAGAGATGGAGGCATGGACGACGAGGGGGGAGGCATCTGCCAGCAATTAAATAGGAGGGATCCATGACGTAGTTTAAGCGATACAGTATGCAGAGATAGACGCTGGGGTCATGATGTAAACTCTCTCAGGGTTAAGACTCCCCAGCCTCCCCCTCCTCCCTGTCCACGAGAGAAGCTGACCACAGTTTAGTCAGCTGACGCAGGGAGGGGGAGGGCCGCCGTGTGCTACGCTTTCTGCCGAGGTCATCTGGCAGACGCATCCTCTGAGATGGCTTCAATCCGCCGAGGGGAGGAAGTTGGCCAAGAGGGTGGAGGAAACCTAATCTATAAATCAGACACATCTCCAAATAACTGGGTGTCAACCGATCGTTGCTTATGTTATTAGCTCAGAGGTGCGTCGGTGCAAAATGCTGAAAAACTCACTGATTCAATTCTGCTGAGGTAGTTGTTTGAGACAAATGTGTTGTTTGACAGAATCCTATCTGAGAGGCTCCTTTACAGCGTAGCCACCCCGATTAGCTTTTAAACTGGATCAATAATTCATGTGCTGCTTCCCTTGCTGGCACAAATCAGGTTTCCAATAGGAGCAAATCAAGAAACAGCTTAATTAATGACGTTCTCTCTCGTGAGGAAGAGGGGCATTGTTAGTTACCGACAGAGCTCAACTCTGACAGACCCTTCCTTTGATTTCAAGCTCGAGGAAGAAACAAGTCTCTTGACTCCTGAATGGATTTTCTCACAGAGACAAGATTGATAGCAATAAAAACATTTGATTGCTGCAGCTGCAAGTCGTCTCCCGACTTCCTAAAGTTGCTCATCTGCTACCGGGCAAGGTGCCTCCATTCTGGACCTAATACTAGTTTCGTCCATCAATCTTGTGTTTACGTGTGTGTGTGTGTGTGTAGGTGTGTGTGTGTGTGGCCTGCTGTTTCAGCACTGGCCATTTCGGTCCTCATGCATCAACTTCTTGACAGCAGTGAAGTGACGCTTTGTGACATATGAGGCCACTTTCCCTTCTCCTCAGGAGGAGAGCGGGAGGAAGGCAGGCCAGCGCTCCGGTCGATGAAAACTGTTTCCATGTGCAGGGATGGAACTCGCACTTTGCACACAGACAGGATTTTTCATTTTAACATCATGAGAACTTAAAACTGCCATTGTGTTTGTCCCTCGCTCCATGTCGTTAGTCAAGTTATTACACTATTGTACGAACTCAGTGGTTTTGTTACCTAAAGCTGAATTTTGAAAAAGTAAAATACTGACCCAAAAGCTTCACGTCGAGCGTCATGGTTTGAAGCCGAGGAGCACTGATTAAACTGTGATTTGACGTATGATTGTAAGAATGTGTTGATGTCAGCACGTAATGGAAGTTTCTCTGCTGTATCTTTGGGGCAAAGTGAACGAAGAGGCGAGTGTTGAGAAAACACAATTTGATTGGCCCACTAATGGATGTTTGGAGCAGCTGGCAGACTTCAGCACTCGTGACTCTGATGAGATCTGTGCCAGAGCTCTGCCCCTTAATGTCCATTAAACACAGACTTACTCCACTCTGCATTGATTCTGACTCTTCCTACAGACTGTAGAGGCTTTCAGAGCTCCTCTCCGCCTGCCATCTCAGCTATCAGATTACAACAGCAATTTAATTGACATGCAATCGACTTGAAAAGGGTTCTGCACCAACATGATGACACACAGGCGGCGAGCCAGTTCATGGCGCTTTTAATGGCTGCTGCTTTTGACTGTTTTTAAGTCGGTAAAGTCAAAAGGAGGTAATGACAGGCTGAGCCTGAAGACAACGTGACGATGACAGGAGTGGTCCACCAGCGTCTGTGCAGCCACACCTTGAGGCTGAGGAACGGGCAGAGCAGATGTGTTTCTATGTTGAGCTCCTGCAGCTCCATCCTCCTCCTGATAGTGATCTGCACATGTACACAGACCATTTAGGGCTCGCCCTCTCCAAAGAAATTCGTAGTCAACTAACATATACAATTTTGTCAACTAATTAATGAGTTGATTTAATCAACTCATCTGTTAAACTGAGTTCACACACACAACTCAAACAAAAGCACCACTTTAAATCTAGCGTTCTATCGGAAATGTGCTCCTAAGTTACAAGAAGTCATAAGAACATTTACTGGACAAAAGTCGACAAAGAATCTAATTACTACTGACCGAGACGGGGCAACCCTCTCATAATGTTCACCATCATTTACTTTATTTACTAATTAGCACCAGATGGGAAGGTTAGCTTGGCAGGTGTTTAGTCATAAAGCAAAGTATTGGGTACATTGCATTTGTTTTCCTCTTGTGACCTCCTTGAAGGAGGAGTTATGTACATATTTATTACTCAAAGATATTGTTAAATTGAAGTGTTGCCGTCTAAAAATAAAACCTCTTCTATTCACATCTCCTTACTTTCTTACTGTTTTTTGTATCCATGGCCCAGATTGCTATATTTGCTCGCACTGCACAGACCTGGTCCTTGTCATCAGTACATCAGTGACGGCCTCTAGTGCAATCACACCATTAATAATTATTATGAGTCTGCATAATGCCGGAATAATTTAGAATTAAAATGTCGGTGTAAGGTTTTTAAGATTAAAAGAGAGCCGTGTAAACTCGAAACAACTCACCTAACAAATAGCAAAATATAATAAAAGGTTAATTCAATATAAATGATTTGCAGAAGAGGCTGTCTGTACAGTTTATGCATCCTTGTGTTTACAGGAAACAATCAACACGCTACTGTTTGGGAGTCTGTCCACTGACGACAACATCTCCTTTAGCGTTCTGTAATAATTCACTAATATTACTGGGATTGGATTTATTAATAACTCAGAGAGCCTTCAATATTTAATGAGGAATGGAATTATATTATGGTTTTGCTGCAGCAGCAGGCAGGCCTCTTCAAAAGTTATGCAATCTATAATTCTATTGTCAGAGTTAACAATTCAGTACTGAGGAACAGATAAAATGCAGCTTATTTAGTGAACCATCAAAGAAAGTCAGACAGCAGAACCAGCAAAGACTGAGAGTATTATTACTACAATGCCCAAAAAATATGTCATTGTTCAAACTGATTTTTGATTTTATTCCGTTTCATAACAAGCTTGAATTCAACATTAAGTAGAAGTATTTAGACACTGTGGATAATAAAGCTCCATTCAAGTCCAATAAACTCAAAATAGAGCTAAAGCTGAGAGGCAAGATGAGCTAGACTGCTGGTTTGTGTCCTCCTGTTTGGGTCTAAGGTCACCGCGTGTCTCTTCTTTCACGGCATGGACACCAATATGACAAGAAGGAATTCTAACAGATACGCTCTGTCTGAAAGCGTTTTAAATGCAAGAGATGATCCATCATTCAAACTAATCAATGTCAGACATAAGAGGAACCGTCTCCTCCTCCGCTCTGCTTTGTTTATTTCTGGCCACTGTCAAATTTCTGGAATGCAAGTCGATGAAACACATCAACATGTCGATGATCGATCTGTCGTATCAAACCATGAACATCAACGCAAAGTCATTTGTGATGCTGCTGCAACACTTCCAGAACGGGCCTTTAAAAGCAAGAAAAATAAAGGTCACTGCAAACCCAGGCAGCTACTTATTAGAGTATCATGTACAAGAGGAGTCTGTGTGTGTGTGTGTGTGTGTGTGTGTGTGTGTGTGTGTGTGTGTTCAGTCTCTCCCCTGCTGTGCTTTTACTCTTGTCCTGCTCTAATGGACTGACAGAGAGAAAGTCTGAGGGAAACCTCAACGACGGTCCCGCCGTTAAGGCGCATCACAGCTGAACTGCATCTCAGAACCAACATAAGTTACATAACTGCCCCGGCCTGCATCGAGAAAAAGGAACTGCAGCATCGCATCAAACAGACTTGTTGTCTGACATCACACTGAAGACGTGAAGTGGTTCATGGAGGGAAACGCGAGACGAAACCAAGAAAACGCATTAGCTGAGCTCCCTTGAGTGCACAATTCTCCCAGAGGAGTCGACGGTTCTTCCACACACACGACTTTTCATACGAAAGCTCAGTATTATATCAGAAAAACACATACACTTCCTGGTTTATCTCAAACATACCTACAGTGGTGTTTAACACGAGCATTATGAAGAGGAGTTTATGTTACATTACATTACATTACATGTCATTTAGCAGACGCTTTTATCCAAAGCGACTTACAACAATATAAATTCAACTCAACAGTAGAGTACAACAACAAGAAAACAGAAAACAGGAAGTAACATTTCAACATAGTCGAACAAAGTAAAGTACCATAGTAGTAAAGTGCTACTATGCTGAAGTGCTAATCTGTTTAATTTTCCATAGATATAAAAAGGTGTTGTTGTGTTTTCAGTCGGAGACTGAGACTTTCTGCTGTTCTGTGAAGCTTTTGGTTTGTGTTACATCATGACGCATGGCAACTCATTAAATACTGCTGACATGCTTTTAATTACATCCACCGCTCATTGTCATCACCGCTGCAGCAAAATAAAATCATTTCAATCCCAGATGGCTGGAGAGGCATTTTGATAATTGAGCCTCGCAGGTGTGGATCAGACCGTTCCCTCCATACATCACTTTAATGTGGGGTTTTCCTTAGCTTGTTATGTAAGAGTGCTATCGGGTGCACAGATGTGTCCCCTGTGTGCACATGCAGGTGCTATTTTCGGCTGAGATTATCTAATGAGCAAATTAAGCTGCAAAAGCAGCGGCTACATTTCAGCAGGAGGCGGTCTTTAATGTTTCAGCGTCTTCAGAGCAAGAGCTGTGCAGATGTGCATCAGCTGCGATCGTGCCTCTGGCTGTGTTCTAGTTTCAACTCACACATATTTGTTAACTCAATGTAGACATGAATGGAGATGAGGTCGGTTTATTTGACCGAGGAAGCAGAAAGCTGAGGAAAAAAGTTAATAATCATGTAAAACTTGAAAAGGGAAAGAAGTGGCAGAAAAAAGACCGGAACAAACAAACTGTCTCAGGATGTCAAAAAGCAACCTGAACCTTGACTTTGGTCATGTTCTCGCTCGGCCGCCTGACATGTCGCCCCCTCAGGGCTTCTTGTCCTGTGAAGGAGCCATGTGATAAAAATGATCCCTCGTCATCACACCCTTCTCCACCACCTGCCCCCCATCCGCCTCTTCAGCCCCTCCAATCCTGATCGCCTGACAGCTTGGTCATCACCTCCCACCCCCCCCCACCACCCCCTCTCTCTCTCTCCATTTGTGTGCCACCGTCCTCCATCCTCCCCTGCCTGTGCTGTGGTGAAAGGGCAGGCTGATATAGGGTCTCCCAGTGAGGCTAAATTAACCTCCGTGCAGGAGAGGAGGGTGCATGTGCGAGCAGAACAAGAATCGATGTTTGCAGCGCCTATGCATCCTCGTGTTGGTCGTCGTCGGTCTGTTTTCATTCAGTTGAAGTCTTAGCTGTGAGAACATGACGTCACACCCATCAGTCAGCTGCAGCGAGGGTGTTCACCACAGATGAAAAGAAGATGGAGAGCATATCAGGCATGCTTCAGCATTTATATCTGCTCCTGTAGGGATTATTTATGGTCCTGTAAGACCTTGGGCGTTTCCAGTACAACTACAAACTAATCCATATATTAAAGTGGGCCTTGAGAGCATAAAACAAGTGGTCCTCCTCTCTCTCTCTCTCTCTCTCTCTCTCTCTCTCTCTCTCTCTCTCTCTCTCTCTCTCTCTCTCTCTCTCTCTCTCTCTGTGTGACCTTTCCTTTTCATCGCATTTCCTTCATCCTCGCTGCTTCTTTCAGTCTTTAAACAAAAACAGCTGCAGATTTCAAGAGGCAGAACGAACATAACACGAAACGTGATATGCAAGAGCAGTTGTTTGAGTGTGTATGTGCGTGCGTGTGTGTGTGTGTGTGTGCGTATGTGTGTGTGTCAGTTGCAAGGGGCAGCCACAACCCCATTCACTGAAACAGCTGGATGGTGACAACAGAGCAAAGCTTATTCTCTAGTTCCTCTCTCTCTCTCTTCACACATGCACAGACACCAGTTCGTGTGGGAAACAGCTGAATGCATTGCAAGAAACTGGAGGGAAAACCAAGTCCCTGCTTTCAACTGCGCATACACTCAAGTATTTTAATCACTCAGTCAAGTCAAATGTCAATAAACCATTAATCATGTAGACCGAGCCATGCACTCTAACGCAGCCAGCCCATCATTTAGTATTTTTAACCTCCCTTTTTACATAAATGGCCATGAACAAACGTTGTTTGTGGATCATTTTGCACAAATCTGCCAACATAATAAATTAAGTTACTTTAAATCTTAACTATTTGTATAACAACAGAGTATGAAAGCTTTAAAACAAAGCCAATAACATCACTTAACCCCCATGTTTATTAAAGACTATATCACATAGATACAAACTGTCCCACTAGATCTCTGTCCCACGCTGCGTGATCTACTCACCTCCAGCGAGATGTGCTCCACCGCACCGTGTCCTCCAGCAGTGAACGTGTTGTGCGGGTATCCCGCGTCGCTTCTGCGTTGCGGGAACAACTTTTCTGAAATCAGCGAGTCCAATGTTCTCTCCTCTCTGTGTCGCTCTTTCTGCAGGTCTCGCTCCTCTTCCCACGGACCCGTCCGGTGGATCCGCTGCTGTCCAGGCGGAGCGTGTTTGGTGCCGTCACCGGCAGAGCCTGGCTGCTGCTCAGCGGGGCGGGCTGACTGCTCCAGAAGGGGCTCGACCGCTGGGCCGCAACGAGAAGGTTTAGGACCCGGGAAGGAAGGGCAGGGGCCCCGCCAGGGGGGGCTGCGACTCCCGATGACTCTCTGCAGCGCAGGTTGATCTATGGCAAGGGTGCTCACACTTTTTCAGCATGCGAGCTACTTTATGTTATATATATATATTTATATTTATGTATTTATTTCTATACACACAAACCCTGAAAAAGCAGGGTTGTCATATTTTGTTTGACTGTACAAAATAATTTACAGTGAAAAATTGGAGTAAACTCATGAGCAAGAACAGCTGATGTGGTTACGTCATCAAGTTAGCTGCTGTTCCAATCGCAGAAAGACCGTCCTCCCGTCCTCCCGTCCTCCGGAGTCTGGACTCACAAGACCAGACTCCAAAAGAACACAAGTCTGTACTCAGTGTAGGCCTACTTTGAATTGAGAAACGGCTATTGTCACTTTAAATAACCCTTAAAAGGTGTATTGTTTCGTGTTGATTGCCTTCTTTTGTATCTGCTTTGTTGGTTTTGATGTATGCCTTTTTATATTGTATTGTTTTAATGATTTTGTATATGTTTTAATCTACTTCCTCTTAAAGCTAAATCGGACTTTTATTTTGGAATGTTAAAAGGAAGCGCACCTTTATTTTATGTTAAAATTCAAACTTGACGGTACGGCTCAATGTTACGGACGGATGCGCATTTCATATAAAGTTGTAATAGTTTGAATGGTCCCGTATGAGGCTAATGCTCTTACGGTGGAGGTATTTAAGAAAGATTTTTGGTTCAATTGTATTCGCCGAAAGAAAGAAAATAAAGAAGTTCACCAGCAGTAAGTCTCACGCAGATTCAAATCCGGGGATCCGTTACAGTCACCATGGAAACATTGTCACATGACATGTATGCACTCTGGTTCTGTGCTGTGACGTCGCTAGTGATTAGTGACGTCACGGAGCAGCGAACCAGAGTCTGTAACTAGCAGTGACTTCCAGCAGGAGTTATGTCTGTGAATCTCACAGAAACCCCCCTCCACCCAGGGAAGTGGCTGAATTGGAGAAGGGGGTGGGTGGGCTCCAGGCCCGGGGTGGGTAATCGGGAGAATCGGGAGAGTTCCCGGTGGGCCGCTTCACTTCTGGGCCGGTCGAGAATTGTATTTGTTGACATTTGTCACGTTAGTCCATCTTCTCTTAAAGTGGGCGACACACGTTCCGCATTCTGACACCGCAGCCTCTGCATGGGTTGGAAGTTCACCCCTCCCAAATAATAGAGTTGGTTCAGTCCATTATGGATAAACCAACTCAATTTGGGAGAGGAGAACTTCCTAATCGAGTTGGTTCGGCCCTTAAGCAACGTTGCTAATCATTAGGCCTTTGTCTCTCTACTATTCGGCTAACGTTGTAGCCTTGATTAATATCATTGTAGCGTTGTCAACCTATTCCCAAGCAAAATATTAAATTGAATTAAAATATTAGCCTTTTTATATCACCCAAAATATGGCGAGCCATAGACTTTGCAAATATTATGGAAATATTGATATATACTATTGATATTGATATTGAAGTATGCAGTAATATGACTCTTAATTTTTCTTTGTAGCTTCGGAGCAGCAGATAAGAGTCTCCTGCTGAAAATGATGAGCCCGACATTTGCAATGAGGAGGCCATGACGACAGGGACAGGTAGAGAGGATAACAGAGGAAACAATATGAATTTAAGTTATATATTCTAAGAAAGAGCAGTATATGACAGTACTTGATGAACCAATATGCATTGTTTGCTCAGAAGTGGGTGTAGTAAAGGAGTAAATCACCACTATATAATACTCATGCAGCAAAATGATAATGACCATGACAATGACCATGATAATGACCATGCCCATGACAATGACAATGACAATGACCATGACAATGACCATGACCATGACCATGACAATGACCATGACGTCTCACTCCAACAAATCTGGCCTACTGCCTCATCTGAGTCTGACACGCCCTTCTGCCTTTTTTAATGTTATGCATATTTTTTGTTAACTTCTCATCTTAAGTGGATTATTATTGTTGTATTTAACCTTTACATTATTTGTTGGACCATGGTATTAATAAAAGAACTACAGGATAGTAAGAGCTGAACTGTTGCTTCATTTATCCAATTTCCACTACCATGAAAAAAGTGGGCTGGTCTTGAGCCTGAAATTCCCGGGCTGAAAAGTGGCCCCACTCCGGCCCTGGTGGGCTCTGCTGTGAGATCACAAAACGGGTGGGTGGGAAGGTGATTCTCAGAAATGAGAATTGCCAAGGACAAAAGATAAAAGAGAAACAAAAAGGGAATTAATTTCTTACATAAAGAAATTTAAAAAGTGTTCTTGAACACTTTTTGGGGGTGCAAGTGACTTTTTTTTGGTTGCTCTGTCCCGATGCACGCAGACACGCCGGCATCGGAGCTCTGCGGCGCGCGAGACGGCGAGACAGAAGTGACATGCTGTTGTTTGGATACGATCAATAACAGACGGCTGTTTAGTTCAATAAAAGAATAAAGACGTGCTCTTTAAGAAAAGGGACCTTACATTACTTCTGCTGTAATCTGGCGCTATAGAGAAAATTACAGGGTGGCGGGCCAATTTTTTGTAATGTCATGCGATCTATCAATACTACGCCGCGATCGACTGGTAGATCGCGATCGACGTATTGAGCACCCCTGATCTATGGAATACTTTGCATTTAGAATAATAGAGTAGATATGTATTTTTCTTTTACAGGTGCATGTTGGTTTTTACACTTGCAATTTGAGCCTTTTTTTGTGGATATATATTCTAAGATAATGATGTAATATAGGGCTCCTAATGACATATTCAACAGAGTGAAATCAACAATCTTTTGAGGTTGCACTGTCAATTTATTATCTTAAAGCAAGTCTTTTTATTTTTCTTCTTCTTTTTTTGCCATTGAAGTGAACCGTGTTTTGTTGGGAACATATTACAGGGCTTGCCCACATCTTGGGTAAGATTTGAGAAACCAGCAAGAGTACGTTTAAAAAAAATGATGCCACAGAAAGTGTTGCTCACTATTTTCCAATGAAAGAAGTTTGCAGCACTAGCTTCAAAAGTTACTGACACCGAAATGATCAATGTGACCATAAACATATCATAACGAAAGAAAACAAAGACTGACTATAGTCAGTACCATAGAAATATGATTTATTTCTGTCGATGTTAAGATAGCAGCTTGTGGAAGACTTCAGTAACACACAAGATCTGTAGTGCATGTACAGATCGTGGGATCCCTTTGGGGGTCCGGACCCTTGGGTTGGACCCCCTGTCTTAGACGGTTGTGGAACCATATAATGCATATTATGAAACAGTCATTATATGGGCTGTATTTGGGGGGCTCTAGGCCACTGCTTAAAGGCTTAAGTGTGTTTAAAGCTACTTAAACACATAAAACTCAGGTGATTGACATGGGAAAAAACATCATCCACAATATTTACTTGATGAGGCTAATTAACCTTTTAACAACCAGATCAGGGGAGCCATCTGGTTACAGGTGAGCTCCTCGGGGCTCAACTCTGCTTTATAATCTCAGGTTCAATCTCCTCCTGTCCACTCTAACAAGCTGGAAACACAATATGGGGTCTTCTCTTCTCTCCACAATAGGCTGCCACCTGCATGCCTGATTCATCCATGAAAGAAAAGCTATGAAACGCCGAATGACCTATTTTGTTCGAGGGACGTGTGTATCTGATTCCCACAAGATCTTAAGTGCAAAAAGCCTCTAAATCAAAAGGAGCAGCTGCCACAGTAATGTTAATCCAGACAGAGTTATCCCAGCAGGTGTAATGGGCTGGCCATTCATGATGGATTAACACACACGTGGAGAAAAACGGTTTCTGCTTTACTAGTTGCATCTTGTCTTTGGTCTCTCTGACCAACAGTTTATCTACTAACTCTACAATGTGTTCAGTTAATCCGTGTATCTTTTTGTTTGGACATGTGGTCCATAGTGTAAAAAGGTCAAAGAAAGATAAAGGAATCTTTAGTTTTAAAACATTTAAATCCCTCGATATCAATTAAGATCGTTGGCCCATGTGCCATTCATTGTAATGTCCCTGTTTAGTCTTCCCCTTCCCTCCTGATTTCCTCTCTCTGTGGTTCACTCACTTGTGACGCCATTAAATGCCCGACTGGGAAAATGACAACTATTTCAAGAAGGTGCCATAAGTCCCAGTGATTTTGTTTGCTGCTTTTATGACGAGGCATTAAAGAGCTCATTAAGGTGGATGCTTCTGCAGTGCAGAATTAGTATTAGTATAATTAGTGTTCTACGCTAACGTATGCAATTGTGAACAGGTCAAACATGAAGGTGGAAACATCTAGTTTGATAGTTTTAAAACAAAGTGCAGCTTTAAACCGTTATCGT
This sequence comes from Pseudoliparis swirei, assembly GCF_029220125.1. Taxonomy (NCBI): domain Eukaryota; kingdom Metazoa; phylum Chordata; class Actinopteri; order Perciformes; family Liparidae; genus Pseudoliparis; species Pseudoliparis swirei. Next base: position 13,863,381 of record NC_079404.1, read on the forward strand.
ACAGCAGAGTCTCCACGACGACACCTTCTGTCTTTGATGTGCGGTTGGCCCTGCTGCCTGAAGAGGAGGATATTCAGGAGGCCTCTCACTGCTGAACTCCATCTGACCTCCTCTCCGTAAAACATGTCAATGCACATCCTGCACCAATGCCAAGTCCGTAACCCCCACCTCTCCTCTGGCCCTGGTTTCTCCTCCTGCTCGCCTCTCCCTTCGGGTTGTCAAGCGCCGATACTTTTCTTCTTCTAATCCCACTCTGTCCAATAACCTCCCTTCATCTCTTACTTCTCTGCCACATTCAGCCTCCGCCCTCCCAATTCACCATCAGTTCTTCTTTTCTCAGTCCCTTTCTCCTTTAAATCGCCTCCATGGTTCATTTCAACTTCAGGCTTTGGCAGCCCGTGACGTAAATATGATTTCCAGCTGAATTGAAACGTGCAAATGTGCTGCAGCCTCTCCTTTCCCCCAGTGAGTTCCCTTTGGAGTCAACTTCCTGAGGCCGGGGAGGCTGGAGATTTTGTATTTGTTTTTTAAACATTTTGTGGGTTTCATGTTTGTGGGTAGAGCATCACTTATTTTTCCAACATCCCAAAAGCCCAGTTAGTTTATTGTCTTCTGACACAATATGCAAAGAATGTGCGGGTGTGTGTGTCTGTGTGTCTGTGTGTGTGTCTGTGTGTGCTTGAGTAGATCCCTGTGTGCTCAAGTGTGTATTCTAAATGCAGTTCTTGCCCTCGGCAGCCCGTGACGTACGTACAAGACAATACTGTTCATTTCATAATCGCTGAGAAGAAGATGCTGCAGGAAAAAAAAGTCCTGCTCATCCAACTGTTTCTCATATTTTTAGCTTAAAACGTGTATTTTTAGCAAGTGTTGGTGGTGTGGTTCCATGATGCTAATGTCAGTTGTCAGTTCCTCCACCTCTTTGGTGCAGATTGAAATATCTAAACACATCCTCCACAGAGGATAACCTCTAATAACGTTGGTGATCTCCTGACTCGACCTTCACCTGCATGTTTATTGTTGTGGTAAAATATCCCAGCACATATCTATTAGGCTCACATGGTTTGACATCACATTTGGTTTTACACATTCATGTTATCCAGAGGATGAATTATAATAACATTGATACTCCTTTAGCTTTACCTCTATTGTTATTATCAGGCCCACATTTTAATTTGTCTTTGACCAAATACCTCCATAACCAGCCTCAGGTGTAATTTGTCTTTAATGCTAATTACCACATGTCAGCATGCTAACACACTCAGTGAACACCAAGATGTCAGCATTGTTCCTGCGAGCATGTCAGCATGCTTATGTTAGTGTTTAGATCAAAGCGCCGCTGTGCACGAGGAGCCTACAGCCTCGAAGAGACGCGAGCACGACCGTGGACTAAAGGACAAACAGAGTGCTGCAGGCCAGCCCAGCAGGTGGCATCCCACTTGTTCCCTTGACAAAAAACATTCCATTGCATTTTGGACTCTCGCAGAAAATAAGCTCTGTAGCAACACATTTATGACACTGACACGTTTTGTTCGATCATTTTCACAAATGAACATCAAGCGTGAATCACCAGACATAAAAAAACTAATCGTTAGGGTCAAAACAAACCACTCCACGGTTGCATTAGAGTATAAACAACGAGGCTGTGTCTCAGTTAGCCACTTGGTAGCAACACTTATATCTTTCAGAATTCACAAGAGTGATATTTACTGTTGTATTTTTTTTATCATGGATCAAAATGTTAAAATCTCTTACGCTTGTGTGAAATACAGACCTTAGTTCAGGCATCTAACCAAAAACCCATTAACAAAAAAACACTGACCTGAGAAGTTCCAATGAGTGAGACTTGGATTAGAAGCACTGCATGGTGAGGCGCACTAGTCTAGAGATCCGGTGTGTATGCTCCTCATGCTGTGTTAGTCAGGCACACACTCACAGCTCTGGTACCGTGACAAGAGGCACGGGGCTCCTGGTGGGGGGGACTCTGAGAAACAACTCATATCACACAGTGCTCGCTGTCACAGCTTCATAAAAACATGATGAAACAGATTAATGCAGAATTCCTCACGCTCATGCTCCAGCAGAAATAATACATTGCAAGCCTTAGTTTCCAATCCGCTTTGGTCTGTCTGTCTGTCTGTGTGAAAGCCCAAAGCCTGGATCATATGACTCACACATGCTCTGTCCCCTCGGGGTCTTCATCCACCGCCAGATACCGAACCAGAGTGGACTCTCAGCCTCAGCACGATTCAGAAATAACAAAATGCTTCCAGCAACGCTTCTAAAATGAATCACAAGAGCTTGTAGAGATTCCTCTAGTGCATTATTGCCTGTTAGTTGTCTTTTGTTTCCACATAATGCACCCATCCTTTACTCATCCAAACTTGATGTTACATGACTTGTGAATTGTTTATGCCTTGTTGGCCAAGTAGATGAATTTCAGCTGTTCAATAAACAATGAAGCTCAATGTACATCCAGGATGAATCTTTCATACAAAACAACAACGTGGAATTTTGAATGATGACATCAATTGTGGTTTGGCCCTTTAGAAATGCTTCAAGTACTCTGACATCTCTGTCATGTTCCTAATTAGAGGTTGCCAATTCCAGAGCTGCACGGCTAGCACTGTGTGGAGGTTTATTTACATATTTCCATAATGTTCAAATTAGGAGAGTGAAGTGTAGCATGAAACACTTTATTCCCTCAAATTCCAGCTCTGGTCTGAGCCTATGAGCTCATCCAGTGTTGGAGTCTTTGTCTATAGTCAGAGTGGAGGCAGAGGAACAGCTTCCTCTCTGTTCGGCTACTCCTGTCTGTTCAGAGCTTCTGATCGCTTTGCTTCTAAAGCTAAACGACAGCTCAGTGTCTCCATCTCTGACTAATTCTATGAAATAACTCGCTTCTGCCGCTGCAGTCGGACCTGTGGCAGCACAAACTCACTCACATCACGCACGGAAAATGATTATTTAATATCGCTATTCTACACATGCTCATTAGACGTATGTCTGGGCAGCAAAAATAACCACATAGATAATGTATTCAGTCGCCAGCCACCACTCTGATCTTCCTTTTATTCCCCATCCTGATGTACTTCCATACATTTTAATTACCGTCCCATATGCTCATCCATCCGCTGCTACACTGGTACTGTCGCTGAACTCTGACAACAGAGTTCTCCTCCACTCCTGCATACAGACAACACATCATTACAACTATATTAATACATAATATGCTTGAGGAAGGACGATCTAAACTCACAACACTGCTGCGAGAAAATGAAAATAAGACTTGTTCTCCTCATCATACTCCAATGGGAACATGTTGTTTTTACACTATAAATGTTTGAATGTGTTCATTAATTTTGTTAACTTATCTTTCCAGTCTGTGCTTCTAAAGCACTGTACTGAGACAACGCTCAAAAGGGATCTGAAGTTATTATTGAAAACTCTTAGCTCCTAGTTACAGATAACATTTTGCATTTTGTAGTAAAAAACTATATTTTTTAAATTAAGAATTTTCTCGCATTTAACAATATATTGTTGCAAACGATTCTGCAAGCATAGCTTATGATGTATCCCTGATTACAGTGACTATTAAAGGAGTATTTCCTTGCCAAATAAGTCCAGTCTCATACAAACCCATTCGTGATTCAATTCATTCAATGCATGTTGTATATGGTCCAAAGTCATCGTGATGTGCCTGGGCATTCCCTCTTTATAGTGTGATGGTGCATGTTTGTGGTTGGCTAAACATAAATGATTTGACCTTATGATGACATTTACAGTGTAGCTACAGTACAGTGTGGTCTGATAGCAGTAAAGCATGGCAGTCTAAAGTATACGGTTTTGTTGTCAGAGCCGTCAGTTACAATAAACACGCGAGGATTTCTCTGCACATTAGCATCGCTAGCATCGCCCTTCAAAAATCATAAAGGGAGGCTGCACCTCCTTGGGCCAGATTAAAGATAACTACTCTCTAGCTGAAACTGCTCAAACTCCAGATTAGGGATTTTCTTCTTCTTCCTTTTTGTTGTAGTTGCAGCGGCTCATTTTCCCAGCTAAATTGAAAATGGGGTGCTGAGAGCAATCCTCCCTGGATTATTTAAACCACCATTTCAAAGGAGAGCAATTATAATCCTACATTATAGACATGGGAAAGAAACAGTGAGTACATGTGACTAGAAAGTAACTGCCAAAGACATATTGTGGACATGCAGACGGATAAGTGCTTTTAAGTTTGAGGGTTTCATTTCTTTATGTGACATAAAACGATAGTTTGAGAATAATTATAATCTTTATAATCTATACGTTATTTTAATGCTTGTATTTATTTCTATTTTCTGAGAATTTGTGCCCTCTACAGGTCAAAAGGCCAATAAATAGGAGAGTGACCTGGGGGAGGTGCGGCTGACTGGGAGCACACAGCTTTTGACCTTGCTGTCTAATTATGTTGCTGGAGGAAAGGCCTCGCTGCTTTTTTGTGCTCTGAAACTTTATTTATTGATTTATTTTCTACCCACAAGTGGTACCATCCATTTTGTTAATAAACCCACCACTTGGAACTGTACTTGGACCGCTTTGGATTTCATTTATTTCACAACACAAGCGTCAAAGAACCCCCAGTCAACGCCAACAACGTGACTAACAAAGGGACACTCAGGATAAATGGTCACTATAATCTTATACCCTGTTTAAACACAAAACATTACTTATGAACTCAGTTGTGCACCCACACACATGCTAATGTTCTCGCTTGCTACAATATATTTGGTAATACATATAAATATTTAGACTTTTTTATACACTTCGGTCACGTCTTCCTTGAAATTCTCTTTTTTTCATGGATGATTAGAGCAACTAACAAAATTCTAAATTGCAGCTCATACTCATGGAAACCTTTTTTGTTGTAAAGTATATAGTTTGTATTTTTCCGTGAAATAAAACTGTCAAATCTCATCGTAAGCGTACTGAACCAGATGAGAGCCTGCATGTCTGTGTTTGTAGTTAGTAGTAAGTGGCAGTGAATTATGCTGCACGTGTCCCAGAGAAGAGGCTTATTTTCGTCAGACGAAGGCTGCAGGCAGCACGCTGTCATGTGGTGTAAATCTGGCTGCAGGACAACTGTCCATCCCTGCAGGTGAGGATGAGAAATGATGAATGAGAACACTGGAAAAAAAGGAAAAAAAAGAGGTAACACTCAGCAGGGCAGTGATTTTGCATTCTGAAACCCTTGTAATAACTTTCTGTTCGTTGGCATCAGCTCTGCATGAATAATATAATGTTCTGCCTCAGAGACCTTGGTGGAATAAGAGTTTACTGACCTTTAAAATGTCTGACTCATGACCAAGTGTTTTGTCTTCAGACCTTAAAGTCATTTAGTTCACCTCACTCCCATTATAAATCCATAATATATGCTTTTCATGCTGCAACAATGTTATTGTGTAACTCCAAACTTTTATGTTTTACGTGATTGCAAATGCAGTCACAGGACGTGTGCGTCTGTGTTCATGTTTAAGGTTGGACAGTGACGTGTTGATGGTGGGTGACTTATAGCGTCCGGCCACGGTGGCGATATCAACCAGCATGTTTCTAATATCAAAAGAAGTCAAGGACGTGGCTGCACAACTCTTAGATCACCTCCATACCGTGTCACAAAGATGTAGCCTTAGAAAGGAGTTTGTTTCCAGTGTGTGTCATCATGCTCCTTCACACCACAGATAGGAAATTAACCTCCCACCAAAACGTTGTCTTGAATCGAGCGCACCTGTAGACGAAGGCTCTGTTGTGTGGAGACAGAACGAGGGGTCTCCAGACAGCAGCTGTGGAAATGTTTGGGTTGGCTAAGGTGATGCAAACAGCGTGACCGTCTCCAGACACTCAGTAGTGTGCGTGACAATGTGAACACACACACACACACACACACACACATGCAGACATTCATTTATAGTGCCTTTCCTCGTACATGTTGTCGTTGTCCTTGAGCTCCGAGAAACACAGCATGAGTCATGCATGGCTTCTTTGTTGTCCCAGTAAAAGGATGTGCAGAGGGTGTCTGTGTTTGTGTGTGTGTTTTAATAACAGGGGAAGGAGACAGTCTTAAAAAAAGGAGTAAGGCTCAAACCCCTCCCCTGAGAAAGGAATTAAAATACCCTGACCTTTGACCTTGCGCAAATCACAAGATTATTTCTCTACTAGTACGAGTAAAGTAATGGTTTTGAAAAGTGTCTGAGTGATGATATCTTTATTAGATGGATCACTTATACACATACTGGGAGATACGCTTTCTGGATTGTGATTGAACAATAAGTTTGGTATGACAAGTGGAAAAGGAAAGTGCGGTGTGATTCGTGGGTACGTCTTGCATCAAGAAAAAGAGTCTCACTTGCAAACCGACTCTGAAACACAAACTTTAAAAACATTGTTTTGATCTTTGTTAGCTGTTTATAATGTTTGAACATGTGCAGCACACCCATGTACCGTATACATACCATGTATAATTATGCTTCTTCTATTCTTGAAAAAAGGGATAACATCTTCAAATTGTTGGTGCCCATTAATCTCGCAGATTTTGAGAGGTTTAACGGGAAAACTGAAAAAAATCGACCTCCGGGTGGTGTGAAAGGAGAAGTTTGGTGTAGCTACCATGAATGTCTGGACAAAATGTCATGACAAGCCGTCAGATAGTTGTTGAGATATTTTAGTCTGGATCAAAATGGTGGATTGTGATTGCCATCATAGAGGGACGAGCCACTAGCACGGCTAAAAGAGAAGCTAACTTCAGGCCCTGCCATGTGGATGTTGTCATAAAATCCCTTTATTAGTTACATGGCGTATTCATGAGACAATAAAACGGGCCAGATCTCGGAGGCGAGGCCATTCGCATCCCACACCGAAGACGAGCATCCTTGAACTCAACTTGAAGACTGTGACATGCAATCGAGATCTCAGAATAGCTTATAGCTTTACATGATGTTGTTGCACGTCAGGGGTTATCAGAGGTCAGAGCAGGACTGCTGGAGAAGAGTTTGAGGATGTGTGTGAGCAAAACAAGTGGCATCACAAAGGTGAGGAGGGACTGAGAAATAGTTTTCATGTCGGGAGGTAAGAGGTACATGAGAGAGGAAGCGAAAAGGCCAGAGGAGGAGGGGAAGGAGGGGAAGGAGGGTCCACTGCACTAATGTGGAGAGACAGGGCCGGCATCTGTTTTTAGAGTCTCCATCCGTTGTCCTCCTCCTGACCCTCTGCACCTCTCTCCAAGTCTCTCTTTGATTGTATGCCCACAGTGAGCTCTAGTCTGGCTGTGTTCCACCTGAAAGCAAAAACCGGGATCTTGTCCCAGAGGAGCTGGAGACGGCACGGCTGCTGTTCTTCTTCTACAGCCGAGGGTCAGTCAGGGCTGCTCTATTAGGCAGAAGACTATGCAAAATATTAAAGTGTTATTACAGTAGGGGCTTGAGAATGAACTCAACATGTGTGTGTGTGTGTGTGTGTGTGTGTGTGTGTGTGTTTGTGTGCCATTATTACGTAAGAGACTAACATGAAAAGTCTTCCGTCTTCTGCTCTCGGTTATTTATTTATCATCGCCATTCAAAAGGACATCTGGAGATGATTTGAGCTAAAATGACCTCAATCACACCAATCATTGAAAAAATTTAGGGTTTTTTAAATCGTTGTTGGAATTTAGCAGCTTAAACTCTGCTTTTTGAAAAAAGGAATTGAGGAGAATTAATTGAAAACATGCTAGTTCAGCTCCTCCCATGTCCTCCACTGAACTCCACTACTATGTATCTGCTGTTAAGGACTTGAAGGCTCCAAGAGGCCTCTCTCTGGACGACTACATCATTTCATCTTCACAGTACTTCATATTTCCCTCAAAGAGAGAGAGAGGAGGTATGACCGGGAGAGTAAGAAGAACATACTCATGTAGTTACCGAGGTCGCTGGGTCGACCTCTGGGCTCATAACAAGCTTGAAACTGCAACGCATTAATAACTCTGGCGTGACCAGGTAAGGAGAAGAAAAGGGCTCTCCGGTGCTCCGGAGCTGCACTAATATCCCAGAATATTTCTCCGACCTTCTGTTACACCTTCAGAAAACACAACCTGCAGTAACAAGTAGAAACACATCTCAGAAATGTGACTTTTAGCTTTTTCTTCTTCTTTTAGCACATGTGCTGCTTGTTTGCATCGTTCTCCTCGATCCCTGCCCTGAAGATGGAGTTAGCAAAGCATTACTCCTCTTCCCATGAGCCAGTTCAACATCATCAGTTATTGTACAGGTGTTGATGATGAAGATGACGGAGGGGGGGAGGGGCGGGGCAGACGCAACTGCTGCAATGCAGAACTCGTGTGAAGTGAAGGTAACTTGATAATTTAAACTTACACACACTTACACACACACACACACACATACATACACACTAAGAAAGTCATTAGTTGCTCCCTGCTGATTGGACACCTGGCACTGTTGTTTCTATTAATCAATCACCAAAGCAGTAATACCCTCATTATTTTATGATGCAGTTCTGTGTCCTTTTGCCTGTGTATCCTTTTGTGCGTGTTACCGTGTGTGTGTGTGTGTGTGTGTGTGTGTGTGTGTGTGTGTTTAACTGAGTTCGGGGATGTAGCTCCAATCCTGGATTAAAGCTCATCTCGCTCTGTGTTTATCTCCCAATGGACTATCTGTGAGGCAACAGAGGGGTTTGACCCAGTTGGACACAAACACACACACACACACACACATACACACACACACACACACACACACACACAAACACCCACACACACACACCCTCCCTAACTATAAACCAGACTCTAGAACTAACTCTACCCCTATCATTGACATCCTAATCCTTCACATTCAGTTACAGACAATCATGCACCATCTCTCTCTCTCTCTCTCTCTCTCACACACACACACACACACACACACACACACACACACACACACACACACACACACAGTCAGTATCTCCATGTCATCTGTGCCCTGCTGTCTGTATTGGTGTCTGTGTGTGATGTAACAGCAGTCTGTTCTGTGTCCTTAACAGTTGTTTTTTAAGTAAACACATGGATGGAAGTATGTGCAGTGTGTGCAGTTCTTCTTCTTAGTTCAAAAACATTATTTCCAGAATATATATTTTTTAGGTTTTAAGATTCCAATAGTAAATATGAACAAAATAACAAGTCAATAAATAAACACTTATTTCATTCACATATGGCAGAAAAAGACTCTTTTATGTGAGCGTGCGTGACACCATCAGTGTTGATGGTGGATAGATGGGAGCAGCAAAGTGTCTTCCAGTGAAATTATTTGACAGTTTATTGATGTATTGACAGCACTGACAACATGTACCTCCAATTAATGGCAGAAGGAGATGATGGCAGGAGGTAGGAATTGGTATAAGTCATCAGAAATGAGACACACTCACTCACACTGTGTCTGACTTCTCCATCCACACAAAACAAGAATGACACTGAAATACAGACAAGTGTTGTCGCTGCTGAAGCCTGAAATTGCCTTTCCTTCCTGCTGTTGATTGTGTTTCACACTCAGTGAAACAAGAGCTTGGACCCCATGACAGTGTGTGTGTGAGTGTGTGTGTGTGTGTGTGTGTGTGTGTGTGTGTGTGTGTGTGTGTGTGTGTGTGTGTGTGTGCATGTGTATCTGGTCTTACTCATTTGTGCCACACTCATACCAATTTTAAATTGATTTGCTATTCTGCTGGTGAGATTGAATTTATGTACGGAGGACACGCGCTGTTCAAGGAGAGAGCTTTCCGGTCAGTTAAGCGGCCGTCAATTTAACTTCTCCTCTAGTTAGCAGCATGGGTGAACTTCACTGAGTCCTGTGGCTGCATATAAGGTTCATGTTTATTACAAATAAATTCATCTGAAACAAGGTTTTCTGACTCTTGTTCTCGCTGTGGAGAGTGTACTCTATTGTTCCCTCAGGAGGAATTACACTTATTTATTCTTTTTTGCTTTATACTTCGACTTCATGCATTGTTAGAACTTTTAGTTTTGCTAGTTTAAACACATTTAATAACTAGAATGGGCACTCGGTAGAGCGCATACCTTCGCATATCACAAGATTGGGCATTGAATTATGAACATTTTGGCATTAGTTGCATGCCAATTGGACAAAAATGTATCGTGCTATGGTAAAAAAAAAAGATTTTGACCTTTCCATGACCTTGACCTTGACCTTTGACCCGATTGATCCCAAAATCTAATCAAATGGTCCCCGGATAATAACCAATCATCCCACCAAATTCCATGTGATTCAAGAAGATTTGACCTGTTCATGACCTTTGACCTTGACCTTTGACCCGATCGATCCCAAAATCTAATCAACTGGTCCCCGGATAATAAACAATCATCCCACCAAATTTCATGCGATTCGGTTCAATACTTTTTGAGTTCTGCGAAAGATTTTGACCTGTTCATGACCTTTGACCTTGACCTTTGACCCGATCGATCCCAAAATCTAATCAACTGGTCCCCGGATAATAAACAATCATCCCACCAAATTTCATGCGATTCGGTTCAATACTTTTTGAGTTTTGCGAATAACACGCATACAAATAAATAAATAAATAAATACACGGCGATCAAAACATAACCTTCCGGCATTTTCAATGCGAAGGTAATAATATTCTTACTATTAATACTAATACGCACATACTATATGAAACCCAATTAGATTACTTACATCCCTTTGGATTATCTCCACAGCTGTTTGATGTGGTGTGTGTCCTGCATACAAGGGAAATATGACAAAATGTGTTGGGCCAGGAAACTTAATAGTATGTTATGCTGACACTTTAACACTATCCCTGTGTACTTGAATGCAATTGGATGATTTCCCATAAGCAGACTGTCTATGACCTCCAGTGGTAAACAGCAGAAGTACATTTGATATGATTGTAAAAAGAGGATCACTAGGTGGCGCCACAGGTGAGAGAATGCCATATGTCCAAAGGGTAAACCCTTGGCCCTGCAACGCACACACACACACACACACACACACACACACACACACACACACAGTAATTACTAAAGCACACATCATGAACAAAGAGCCATGACACGCAGCACAGTTTAAAATGAGTGCCCTCTTCTGTCTGGCCCATTTCAAACTTCCAAGCTGAGCAAGATGTGCCCGCCGAGCTGTTTTCACACTGTCAATATTTAAAAAGTCCAAAGAGCAGACATTTGTCTCGGCCTCTCCAGGATATCTGTGTGAACAGCCACTGTGACTCGGCTTTACGTCTCCATACACAACACCTGAGCAGCAGTCTGTGTTTGTCTGAACCTCGTTCACTGGTACATGATGCAGAGGAGAGGAACGACATCACGTGTGAGAGTCTCAGTGGTGTTGCTCACAAAGTATCAAGTGAAACTGCAGGGCGCTGCTATCGAAACGTCTCTGTGGAGTCAAAGTGCCAGAACAACCTGAGACATTCAGGTGTGTCCATGTTGACAATTTTGTGTGTCTGTTGACAAGCTGATCATCCAGGTGACGCGTCACCCGGGTGTGTCGATGGAGGTTCCTGGTGGCTACAACTCTAATTGCCTCCTCTTACAACGTGATCACAAACCTACAGATTATCTTTCAATGCACTTGTTTTGGAAAAAGCCTGCTTCCTATATTGATTTAGTTGGATTCTGTGAGAAACAAATCAGAGGACATCGACTGCTTACTCGGTAACTACAACAAAAGCCTGGAGTGGTCCATTAAGCTTACACCACAACACAACCAATATATAATAAGGAACTACAGGTTCCCCATGCAGGGATTAACCTATTTCGTCGTCCGGAGGCGTTATCGGGCACAACTTGAAATTCTCTGCAGGTTCATCTGGTTTTCCTGCAGATGCCAGGCCGTCTGGTTCTGACAGGCATGTGTCTGGTCTGAAGCAACAGTGACAGACAGACAGCGAGCCGGTCTTGAGGAAGCTGATGCAGGGCTGATTGATATGGGAGTGTGTGCTCTGTGACAGCAGAGGCGCGTGGCTTCTCTGGCGTCCAACCGGTCTGGGAGGAGGCAGAGGAGCTGCTTGTTTGCATGAAACAGCAACTCAGTTTGTTTTGGGGAAGAAAAGTGCAGCGCGTGACACACTTCCTCCATTCGTCAGCTCAAGACACGGCTTGGCTTTCCACAGCGGTGACGTCCACAAACCGAGTGGAAACAGCAACTGACATTATTACGGCCTGTTTATGTTGCTGTACAATGACTGCACACATCAACAGTGGACTCTGAACACCATCAGTGTTTTCCTTTAATATACAGACTGAATGGATACAACACTTGGTGTTCTTTGACTTGTTTATCCTTAAAGAGGACTCTGTCCCAGCAGCATTAGCTGTACTGTACTGAGGCTCAGGATCCTCTGAGTTCAAAACACTAAAACCATGCACATCTCTGTGTTTGGACATTTCCAACATCACATGGGGAGCAACGCATCAGGCACAAATGGGGAACAAAGGAACCTTTAGAAATCAAACAACACATTAAATTCAGCCCGGTTATGTTGTGTCCTCATCACAAAGCAGCGAGTGTCTTCAGTAGTTTTGCGCAACAATGATGACGGTCATGCAAAAGCTATTTGTCTTCTGGCCAATCACAATGAGTCACACTGACTTCACTTTCTGGTTTGTTCCACTTGTGCGTCTAATACATATTACACCCACGTTTATGAGTGTTTATTTTTAATCTAGATGTTTACACAAATGCACAACGTCTAAATGAGAACTATACCACAAATAAACTAGAATGGGCACTCGGTAGAGCGCATACCTTCGCATATCACAAGATTGGGCATTGCATTATGAACATTTTGGCATTAGTTGCATGCCAATTGGATAAAAATTTACCGTGCTATGGTAAAAAGAAGATTTTGACCTTTCCATGACCTTGACCTTTGACCCGATCGATCCCAAAATCTAATCAAATGGTCCCCGGATAATAACCAATCATCCCACCAAATTCCATGCGATTCAAGAAGATTTTGACCTTTTCATGACCTTGACCTTTGACCCGATCGATCCCAAAATCTAATCAAATGGTCCCCGGATAATAACCAATCATCCCACCAAATTTCATGCGATTCGGTTAATACTTTTTGAGTTAGGCGAATAACACGCATACAAATAAATACGCGGCGATCAAAACATAACCTTCCGCATTTTCAATGCGAAGGAAATAAGACAAAGGAGAACTGAGATGATGAAGCCATCAGTAGAAAAGGGAAGAACAAGAGGAACTATGATTCACTGTACTCTCTCACTGAAGGTTATCTTGATTTATGACTGATGTCTGCAAGCTGAAACCTTAGTTTTCACTATCACCTGTCATTTACAAATATCACAAGGAGATACATCTCTCTGTGTGTCTGAACCACAAAGTAGTACGAAGCTGAAAGTGATTAAGTGTTCTGTTCAGAACTTCAATTACTTTGTCTCAATGAATTAAGAGCACCTCTTTGTTGTGCAGTACGTTTAAAGTGCATTCAATATAACCCCCAAACATTTTTTTGTCTTAGTATCATGAAATGAAAGGACTATGTTGTATTGCTTGAAAGGATAGAGAAAATAAATTTGGTTTTATTTCAATAATTTCTAGAAGCCCAAAGGTCAAATGATCCGGTAATTCACAGAGAACTAGAGTGAAGCTTTACATTAAGAACTAGAACGGGCACTCGGTAGAGCGCATACCTTCACATATCACAAGATTGGGCATTGAATTATGAACATTTTGGCATTAGTTGCATGCCAATTGGATAGAAATTGACCGCGCTATGGTAAGAAGAAGATGTTGACCTTTTCATGACCTTGACCTTTGACCCGATCGATCCCAAAATCTAATCAAATGGTCCCCGGATAATAACCAATCATCCCACCAAATCTCATGAGATTCGGTTTAATACTTTTTGAGTTATGCGAATAACACATACAAATAAATAAATAAATACACAGCGATCAAAACATTACCTTCCGCATTTTCACACTTGCATTCGTCACAATGAAACTGTTAAAACGCTGATGCTCGTTATTGGTATTATTCACCGGCATCTTAAGCCTATACATATGTTAATATGTGGCAATTTAACGAGCACTCCAGTACGGCTAATGGGACTATTAGTTTTAGAAAGTCTATGGTCATTATGAAGTCAAGACCAAAACATCGTTACGTTGCACCCTCTGGGAAAACTATGTCTTCACAAAATGGGATGCAAATGTCTCCATTGGATGTATCTTTTGATCATGTCTACATTTGAGCTACAGCAGCTCCACGTTCACACGCTTAACAAGTCAGTTATCGTGCGAATCAGGACGGTCATGTGTCGTTGATCAGCACACGTCTCATCAAAGCAGGAAGCATTTCATTAAATCCACACATTTTTATTAAATTAATTGTGAGGCAGAGCAGGCTCTCGATGTTGATTAGAAACCGAGGCAGCGTTGACATAAACACACCCGCCATGACAGTTCGTTCATCGCATGTCAAGCTGTACGATCTGCAGGAACTTGGCACAATTAAAAACGGCCCTTTGGCTGTGTGAGCATGACCAGCTGACCTATTTATGAGTGTTGTGTCACACTGCCAGTAATAGAGTTATATATTACAGTTATGGTGTGAAAGCTGGGTGTAGCAAGCTACCCCAGCAACATGGGAAAAGGTCATATGGGTGATGAAAAAAATAAAAAAATCTGGGTTATATATTGATTGGCATTTCTGAAAGATCAGTTCAGACGGTTCAGGTGGACGAGTAGGATCGGCTACTCTTTTAGAACAGCTGATGAACATTTTCTCTGGTACTGTTCGTTTGGATTTTATCCTGAGACACTCCAGCTGGATCTGAACTCGTCGTGGGAGCAGCATGTTCTGAGCCCGCTCTTTCCTCCTCAGCTTCATGGCGAGAAGGCAAACTGTCAACAAGCAATGACGAGGAGAGGAAGAGGTTGAAGTACAAATCTTTATTTTAACTTGTGACTGAAATGTGAAGGAACATACTGCCTGGTTATTCTGTGTTTAGTTTCATCAAATAATTTTCTGTGCGCACAAGCATGCAGTAACATGCCAAAGAGATCAAACAAATATTTGGACATTACAGAGAGAGAAAAGCTAAATTATCCCCAATTAATAGGTTAGAGTGAAGAAGTAAATTGGTGTGTTTTCCTCATATTAGGTTATAAATATAAAAATGATGTGGTGCTGGTACAGCCTCTGCATGCTTTTGGCTACCTGCTTCTAATCATCACATTTTGTTTCATCACAGGCGACTTGTGACCCCCCTCTCCCCATTTGCCAGGAAGGCACGTGGCACCTTAACAGCAACTATGACAATAACCTCAACACAATGTACAAAATTACAAAATAAATACACTTCTTTAAAAAAAAAAAATCCATTTCTTGTACCTTAAATTAGGCTCACAGAGCTCTTCTTAGGCATCGGCCTTGGCACTTTACATTAATATTAAGAGTTGTTGTTTCCTTGACTTTAAGGGGGGGGGGGGGGAGCAGTGTTGAACACATAATTCATGCAGCAAGTGTGAATAAAAGACGCTCATAACCACGTCATCGTTTGGGCCAACAGACCGGTGCTCAGGACGACTCTGCAGCCAACAGTTTGCATTCCAGTTGTGAACAAGCGGAGCGTCGCCCTCATCCAGCTCCTCTTTCTCTTCCGTCTCCGCCGTCCAGTGAAGAAGCTGCATTTTATTTCATTGCTCATTCAAAGTACATCTTTAAAGCGGGCCTTGTCGTCTGACTCCTGTGGACAGGTGGTATCCCCAGGAATGAAAGTAGGAGGACTTCAAACTGACCGGTGCACATGACACCTGCAACGAGAGAGGGGGAAGATATTCAGTGTGACATGCCAACCAGGACTCTCTGTTGTGTTACTTCAGAAGAAAGCACGCCATCAGAACCGTTTCCTGGGCTTCTTCAAACACAGCTCAAAGTATTTCTACATCAGCTGCACTCATTTTAAGGCTATGCGAGTATCGTTATGTTCACTTCATCTTCCAAACGCCTTGTGCTTTGAAACGAGGTCAGAGGGCTTCTTAATGACGCCGTTGACTGCAAAGCTCGGTTTATTGCGGCCTGCCGAAGGTACAGCATCTCACTCCCTGACCCCACGGTGCTCCGCATCATCGTCTCTGGTCGGGTGTATGAAGCGCTGCATGCAGCACATGGCGGCGTGTACTCCAGACGCTTTTACATTTCTATTTTGATTTACTGTAGCAGAACACGAAACCCCGGTCTGACCCAGAGGGTCGGAGCAAAGGGTGTAAATCTCCAGGGAAAGATCTCAAACTCACTCCGTCAGACGAGTGTTTAAAGCCGCCGGCCCTCTGGCAGTGAGATGCAGCACGAGGACATAAACACCGTGATGCTGGTTGATAACGAGTCTGAAGATAAACTTATGATGCAAGTGAAAAGAATAAATAGATGTCATAAATATTAGTTTCTTTTTCGTAAACTGCTAAACACATTTAACTGGAGCTCCTCCATCACCCTCATTTCTAGAAATTGAGCCTTTTTAATGTTGTTGCGTTTCTCAGATGTTTGCGGTGCTGCAGCAGATGTTCTCACGTGGGCATCTCGGAACCTGAACTTTCCCCCAAATTATAAGCAGCCCAGCAGTCGGAGCACCAAGCCGTTAGCGTTGAGATAACACTGGGCTCCCAGGGCTCTGCGTGTCACTGATGAAGTGAGCGGGCGCTCCGTCTCCTTGATCTAGTCCTGAAGTGCTTGTTTGGCATCGCGCCTGTCGGAGATTAGTTGGTAAGATATCAAAATGATTTACCGTTGATGCTTTGGGAGAACGCTGCGCCCCACAGCTCGTCATCCTCTGCGATGGAGTCATGTCGGGCTCAGCAGCGGGTTGAGGCTCAGCTGAGACGCTCAATTGTTCTCGTGTCAAACGAGGTCCAGCAGACAGGTGTGGCGTTCTCCATAAGGACAACCGGCCAATCAAAAGGCTCCTCCATCCTGCTGGTTCTCGACAGGTTGCAGCATCAACGTCCATAACAGGGTTCATTACCGTGTGTTTTAAAACATTAAAATCAATAATACTGCCATGTGTTCTTCAGCTTGTCTTAACACTTGGTGAAATACGCACTATTCAATATTTGTTCAATTGTGTGAAAGATTAAATAATATTATTTCCTTGTTTATTATTGACTATCCAAGGAATTTTACATCCAAGATTTACCCAAATAATGTTTATGCAAATGTATATTTAATGGGCACCTTTGCCTGTATGAATTGCAGCCTTGGGTTGTGATGTTCACAGGCCTCACCTTGAGGCCACCTTGAACCAGTCATGATAAGTTGTCTCAGCCTAAGCTGTAAATTACAGTTATGCATATCTGCATTTGCAAATACTCTTATTATCATTAAAAGTGTACCTGTATATCAGGCAATGGTGGCATTCAAAGTTATTGACTTGATTTCTAACCATTTTAAAACTAAATATGAACAGCAAATTTTCAATGTTGCCATCAATTAATAAATAAACTAAATGATAGTATCAGTGATTATTTAAAACAATGTAAAAATTATCGACAATGTGGTAAGTTACTTAACTCTGAATTAGGGTTAATAGTCATATTAAATAATGATTAGTTCACCATTTCTTCATTATTCTCCATTATTTTCTTCCTTATGTGCTGCCATGAGTTACTGTACATCATGTTGTGTTATAATTATTATAATAGTCATAGATTAAGTCAGTATTAAATGCGAAAATATTGTACAACAAATTCCCTTACTCATGTCCACCTTCCTCAATATGTATAATATGTGAACCACATGTTTAAAGATGCATCGGCCATCTGTGCAAACACACTCCGGCTCGCTGCCCTCCACACAGCAGAGGTCTCCACATGGATATTCCCGTGGGGCTCTGCTCCTTGCTGGAGTCTGTGTCCCGTTTTGTGTCTTGATCCTCGGATCAGACACCAGACTGACGGCAGACGTCCTCCTGGGCAGTTAAAAGGTGAGGTAGATTGCTCTCTCTTGTCACTTCATGCTCGATCCTCCACTGGCATGTGTCACTCCCTCGTTATGTGTTGGGAAATTTGTGAATTAAGGTTAACAAGCAGCCCACGAGTTAAAAAGGAAGGAATGTCTCGATGTGGACTCGTAAAAATTAAATAAAATCCAAAGCAAAGAATGTAGTTAAAACTCTCATTGCATTAAGAATATAGGGTCATATGACAGGCACTTCAGCACCAAGTAAAAACACAGCTGCCCTCCCACCACAGGGGGCGCTACATCTCCCTACACAGAGCTCTCGTCCGGCCGAGGCAGCAGCTGAGTGCGTTTCCTTTTCTCTAACATCTTGTTCAGCTCCTCGGCAAAGGAGTAGCAGAGCGGCGGCGTGCTTTCAGACTCGCTCTGCCTCAGCAGCACGTAGCTGTTGCCCTTCATCCTCCGCAGGACGCTGGGCAGCGTGGCCGATAACCCGTTGGGGAAGTCACACTCTGGGGAGGGATGTTGCGGAGTTGGTGGGAGAGGAGGTGCCGGGGGAGGAAGCTCCTTATTGGGTGACCTGTGAGCCTCTCCGGGGACGATCTGGAGGAAGCCTCCCTCCTGGATGTCGCCGTTGTGCTGCTTTGAAACTCCATTACAAACGCCATTGCCGTTGCAGTGGCTTGAGATGGTCTTCAGCTCCATGAGGGAGGAGTTTCTGTGATGTTTTTTGTTCCTGTTGGGCCTCTTACCGTTCGGGTAGGCTGAAGCAGCAGCAGCTCGTAATGAATACTTCCCTCTGTTGCCCACTCGCAGGCAGAAGCCCACGTAGACGAGCACGACAGTGAGGACGACACACAGGCCTCCGAGGATGGTGATGAGGGACAGATATATGGCCTCCATGTTCCTGGGGGAGAGCAGCTCTGAGTGTGGGAGAAGAGGGGCCGGGGGCGGTGGCCTCTCGGGAGAGGAGTGCTCAGTGGGGGCTAGCAGGGTGACAAACAAACTGTAAGGGTCTGCTGTTGGCTCAACAGGTGGAGGAGGGGGCAGGTCCAGGCGGATGGTGATATTGAAGGTTACTATGGCGACCTTGATATTGTTCTCGACAGCGAAGCAGGTGTACAGCCCACTCTGGTCCCGCCGGGCCTCGATAATCAGCAGGCCGTCTGTGCCAGTCCTGAAGCCAGAGTTGAGGCCGTAGCCCTGCAGCTCGCTGCCATCCAGAGTCCAGAGGGGCGTCGCCAGGTTTGAGCTGAGCTCACACTGCAGCAGCACGTCGTCGCCCACCCGCACAGAGCGGCTCCGCACGGCAACGTCTGCAACACAGATATGAATACATTGCATCGAATTTACAGGAAAACTCACAACATAGCCTCCGTCTCTTTTTATATGGGAATTATTGAACACCAACTTTGATCAAAGGCTGTCCAGTTATTGACGCATGAACTCCAAATCCATAGACATGAACAACGAAGGGGCAGATGATGCAACATTTTATCAGATTGAAATTGTGAAGTGAGAAGCAATTTTCCTGCCTTGAATATCAAACTAGCTCCAAAGACAATGTGATTAAAGAAGGGAAAAGAGGATATTTCCATAACGCAGTGCGCGTAATCAACTTTCAAAGAGGCCTTTATGCCATCTGAAAACAACTGTGCATCTTTTAAGTCCTTCCTAACATTTCTATTTTTAATCTCCCTTTCATCATTAACTGTGTTGAAAGCAACCTTTTTAAAACAGCAGCAGCACCTAGCTGCAGATAAGATTTCTGTGTACCATCTTGTGTGTTTTCACATCCTTTGCTGCCCTGCTGGATGTCCTGGACTAAAGAGGATCTGTAATGAAGGAGAAAACACAACAATACGTATTTTAATGTTAAGATTAAACAGGCACTTTCTGCAACATAAAAAAACAATTGAATATTGTAGATAAGTATATTGAGAAGTCCATTTCCTCCAATTTTTTGCTATATTCTGTCTCATATCATTTATTGCCTCCATAACGGCTTTCTACCGAGTCTGCAAATCTGTCCAAGTTTAATAAGTACACTTTAAGTACACAGCTGCATGCTCTGTTCACCATCACAGCCGGCATCAACTTTCTGCCAGCATTGTGATTACGCAACAGTTCTGGGAGCTGACACTGACAGGGCACCGTGATACTTGAGGTAAGTCAAACGTAAAACACACACACACACACACACACACACACCTGTCTGCTTGAGCCATGACGTCCACACACTGGGCTCCGTTCCAGGCACAGTGAGGATCTCTGGCAAAGATGCAGTCGTAGCAGGAGGCGTATCTGTGACAGCGAGCGAGGGGAAGCTGCACCACGCCCGATGGAGAGCCCACATATACACTCATCTGGGGGCGACAGAGATGATTTAAATACTGTAGGACGGAGAGAATACTCAAATGTGTGTGTGTGTGTGTGCACGTGATGGTCAAACACAGTACCTGTTTTGCCGACAGCAGCAGGTTGATTACAGGCTGTGGTTCCTCAAACAGTTGAAGCTCCTCGATAATGTGAAGCTGACCCTGGATTTCTACAGCTTTATGTAACCAGCCTTCATCTGAGCAACACACGAAGAAGCGGAACATCAGAATAAAAAATACCATACCAACCAGCAGCGGCCAGTACGACAAACACAGTTAACGTGCATTTCTGTCAACCAGTTTCAAAACAAATCACTGTTTTGGATTTATTTATAGAAACATTTGCAAACACTTGAAACTAATACTTAAGATAGGCAATCCACTTATTTGCCTGTATTTATAACTAACAACTTTGAGTGGAAATGCAGTAGATTGGTGTTTTCAAGAAGCTTCAGACATCCAAGATTACATGACATGGTCTTCACTCATAAAACACAATCGTTTTACAAACCAAATGTAATTGCCCAATACACATTTATCTTGTGGGCTTGATTCTCTGGGAAATTATAATGCGTTGCTGCAAGAGCCACTTGAGCACATATTCGTGTTCCTCAGATTGTTCATGTAGAAATGGATCATTCAGTCTGACGTGTTGTTGGAATATACAGCTTTAAACGAACCATCGTTCCAGCACTTCTCCCTTCCTCATAGACTTCTGGATAATTAGTCTGCAAGGTATCTTTCTCGTAAAAATCCTAAGTGGCCCTGGATCTTGGAACATGTTGACAATATAATTATTTTTTGGCAATTGTTTTAAAGATTCAATAACCTAAGAACTGATGGGTTACCATTTCTAACCAGGTTTAGGTTCCTGGTTTCATAATCTTAAATCATAGTGAAATTAAGTGAAAAAACATAATAAATATATGTAACAAATATATATAAAACAATAAAATAATGTTACAATTAATAGTCCAGGACATAATCCTTCATAAAAACATCAGGGATTTTGCCAGATTTTGCTCCCTTTGCCAGAACCCCCTATTTCCAGTAGTCATCTAAACTAACCGTCTCCTGGCTGTATTGAAGCTTTACATTTAGTTCACAGACATGAGAATGGAATCAATATTCTCACTTAACACTCAACATTCCCCAAATATTAAACTACAGTTTCACAATTATACGCAACGTGAATTCACACACACCTGTGCCCATGTACAACACGTGGTATGTGTGTCCATCTAAGCCTTCGATCATGTTGACGGCCATGTGTGTGTAGTCGGTCGTCCGCCTGAACAAAAGCGGTCGTCTGTCTGAAGGTTGGACCTGCCGGGACATCAGAGGATGCCTCCGGACGAAGTTCAGCACATCATCGGGCAGCGAGGTGGAGACGTTGATGCCCTTGGCCCTCAGTGTGTCAGTTATACACTGCAGGAAAATAAGTCAAAGAGAGAGCGATGAGAGGAGGGGGAGAAGCAAGTCATGAGGAAGGATGGGGGCTGCAGGGAGAAGAGACATTTTTTGGCTTTTAATAAAGTTCTTTGTAAACAGAGACGGCTGGTGGAGGGCAGAGAGGATGTCATGAAGCTTAACGAGATGGTCTGGAGGGGAAAATTAAAAGATCAATAAGAAAATGCGAGCCTTTGGAAGATTCTGTCTGGGGGAAGTTATACTTTTCACACGCACGACAAGGAGACTGCACGAGTTCAGCAGCCGGCTTGAGCTGACATGCGGGCGACTCAGCTCTCTGAGCACGTGACTAAGGGAACATCTTAGCTTCAGCCAACTCCTCTAAAAGGCTTTCACGCTCACAAGTTAAAGCCCTTGACCGTTACATTTAATTGCAATGTTAGAATTTAGTCCTACGAAGTGTTGAGATGACAAATCAGTGTCTGCTCCTGCCAACGATGCCATGACCCTGACTGCCGCACTAAGCCACTTAATCGGCATAGAAATAGTTTTCAGTGACATAAGCTGGTTGGTTGCGTTTTGAGCCTCGTCCATTCTATCATCTTCCCACATCTTTTCTTCGTAATCTTTACTTTTAATCACTTTCATCTGCTCTCTGTTGGCGTTTTCCTTGTTTGGATCCTCTGAGGCCGAAGGGGAGAGAGACTTTTCTCCTGGTCGTAATCTTGAGTTTAAGAGGCCGAGAGGGTGTCTTTGTGCATGCGTGTTTACCGTTCCAGGTCGCGGGTCAGGGATCTTTCCAGTGTATTCCTTCCACTTGGAGCCAGAGTCCTGGTTCTCCATGTAGGGTCCTTGAAAGGCCTCTTGGACTTCAGACAGAGAGAATCGACACACTGCAGATGCCTTCACGTTTTTCCTACAGAGAGCAACACAGACAGAGTGAGAAAAAGACCAGAGCACAGGCTACAAACAATACTCCCAGTAAACCTAGTGTTGCCATAGGGACAGCAGTTGGAGTACAGTAGATCAGTGGTGCCCAGGGGAGTGGAGGGGAAGGGGCTGGGGGGGAGGGGGGATTCAGCACTTGCAGAGATAGGAGGAGGATTCCTAGAAGTCATACATCTGAGAAAGGTAGGAGGGAGGGAGAAGAGAAATACCAAATCATTTCAGAGAGGTGTAGTAGGAGTAGGAGACACTCAAAAGGACACAGCAGTATCCGAACAACCAAACGCTGAAGATAATCATTGTTTGTTTAGACTTTCTGTACCACAGAACCTTTTTGCTTGATACACCCTTGCAATAAATGCACCACATAGCAAAGTTGAAACTATTTTTTATCTTTATAGGGCCATTGAAGTTATGACCTGAAATAATTAAACTATGTTTTGATAGGGTTGATATTCTAAAGTATTTACATACAAATTCTTTGAAATCTTTTTTTGGAGCTGTATTAAAATGACTGCAAAAGAAAAACAGATTTTGTTGTACTTCCAGTTTCACATTAAAATTGTTTAACTAGCAAACTATAAACTGGCTTTTATTGTGAAGTAGACACAGGAAATGTGTTTGCCTTTCACGTTAGCTAACTGTGATTATTCCGAAAGAAATGCTAAACTGTCCTTTTCAGTGTTTTTTTCATTAGTGGTTCATTTTACATTATTGCAAATAAACCACAGTGTGGATTAAACAGAATAACTTCTTTGATTACTTTCTAGTCCATTTAAATCTGTGTTTCTAATTAAGATTCACTCCTCAAACTGCAGTAAAATCCTTCCACCCAACTTTCATTCGAATGAAAGAGTTCCCCTCTTTCATCTCAAGCCCTCCCGTCTCTTTCGACTTTCTCAATGTATCGATTGCTGCCTTTCATCTTTATCGCACTCTTTCACATTTGCATCCTCAAAGTCCCCGTCAGCCGGAGATCTTGACGCCCGTTCCCACTCACCATTCCAGGCCGAAGATGCCGTAGAAGAGCGTGTCCTGCGGCGTAAGGCCAGGCATGACAAACATGCTGCGCAGCATGTTGAAGTGGAAGTCGTACTCGGGCAGAGAACATGTCAGCCTGGCCTTGAGGAAGGACGTCCACCGTTTCTGGAGAGTTAAACGGCCTCCCCGGTCCCCCTGAGGGAAGAAGAGGGGAGGGAGAAATGAGAAACAGAGAAGGGAGCGAGTCATACAAGGTAAGGCCTGAAAGGATGAAAAACAGACTGAACAATCGACTCAAGGTGGCACACAAGGGGAACTGAACACACTAAAGAGTGCAACATATGGCATTGAAAAGAAATACAAAAACAAGATGATGGTTTCCCAGAGGTACTGTGAGACTCCCCACTGTAATATAAAGGTTTGTGCTAAAGTGTGTGTCTCTGTGCCCCAGCAGCCTGCAGCACACCTGGAGAGTGAACCATTCTGGACACATTCTGACTCAAGGTCACGATTATTTTGGAAATACAGCAATTGACATCACTCTTTGATCACAATTTTAAATATATACAGCCTGTGGCAAATTGCAAATGTCACAGATGCCGCTGCAGGGCATTTCGATTAAGATGAATAAATAAATATGCTGCCACAATTTCCAGGAGAGAACTTGTGAGCAGACTGGATTTTAAGGTGCGGCAGGAGAGAACAACAAGGTTATTGTGTTGTAGCAGCTAGCTCTCATTATTCTTAACTCCTTCCAGGGCAGCAGGACATGTACATCATTCACCTTGTAGGCAGCAGATGAAGCTAAATCATTCACATTTCAGGCAGTAGAGGATGCCAAACAGTCCGTCTCTCACTTGCAGTCATTTATCCTTCGCAGTCGGAGCCACAGTGACGTTGAAGTCCATTCATCAGCTACAAACCGCTCCTCTAATCACAATGAAGCCATGCTACGTATGCAAATCCCATCCAATAGATGAGGGCATCTATTATAGCAACCCCTTATATCAACAAAGACTTCACTCCAGCTAGTCTGATGCAAGACTTCCCTCCCAGTTGTGAATCATACCCTGCATCCCTTTTAAAGCTCCACTCACCTTACAAATGCGAGCCACTCGTGCCACCCTGCTGTGGCTGTAGGTTGTCGTCTGCTCTTCGCTCCTCTCGGTGAAGAAGTAGTAGATCTTATCATCATCGCCGGTGCTGCTGCCCAAACTCTCCCTCACGAGTGCCGAGCCCACAAAGTCTGCCTCTGTATAGGGGAGTAAAAGATGGACCGACTAATGCTGTGTTTTTTTCCCCTTCTTGATTAAGGAATTTACAAAGCAGCTGCCTTTGATACCCTAAAACTAGGTAGGCTATTGTAGTTTCCCCAAACAATAGAGTTAATGTAATATTCTACTTGTTCAACTGGACGTGACTCACCAATACGGGGACAAAACTTAAAAAACAAGAGAAAATGAATGATAATCCAAGCACTAACACAGTTAGAACAGATGGTGAAAACAATCAAGAGAAGACGTCATCAGCAAAACATAACAATTTGAGGAATATATTAACAAACAAGCATCTAAAGTCATTCTAGTGTCTTTGTGAGGCTGTGCTTAGGCACAGTTGTACTTTAAACTGAACACCTATGCCAGCATATTTTATGCCAACAGGTATAATGTTTACCATGTCCACTGTCTTAGCTTAGCGTATTAGCATGTTAACATTTGCTAGCACCGAATACAAAGGTGAGGCTTTACATTTTGATCGGATGATAGCGGAAAATGAAGAATGTAGGGATCACATTCTTTGAATCATCATCATCATCATCATCGAATTCTGGGAAACAAAAATGCGTTCCAGATTCATGACAATCCTTCACATGAAGATACCTTTTCTGGTTCCCCGTCTGTAAAAAATGTCATGCCAACCCGTGCAGTAGTTGTTGAGACCTGGACCCGTGTTGAACAACCAACTGGGACTAAATTAGAATTACAAGTCTGAGCCTATTAGATATTTGTGTCAAATTTTTCAGCACAAGTTTATTCTTGAGTTAAGATCCAACATGTGTTTTAGAGTGAATCTAATCAGTTTTTTCCTTGTGACACATTTTTGGAAGTTCCCTCCAGACCTTTCTGAGATGTCTCATTAGATCTGTCAACAACAACAACAGCAGCGCAAAGGCATACGAATATATTTATTAATGTAAAACTAAGTAGTAGTGCTTTAAGAATTGGAGCAATCAACAGAAGTACAATAATGTATTGTTGATAAAGATCAAAGGGGCTCTTATTATTCGAGGGGATTAACCCACCGTTCAGCCAGCGTGTTGGGGCATCCTCTGTCTTCAGTGTGGGGGGCGGAGAGTTGCGGCGGATATCGGGAAAGCTCCTAAACTCGTACTGGGAAGCCGAATACATCTGCTGGTCTGGAGGAAAACCCATGAATCAGATTCTACAGCATTGTAATCTTTTAGTAAAACTCTGGAGGCGATTGACGCCTGTCTGAGGGCTCACCAATGATGAGAGCAGTGTAGCCTGTCGTCGGGCTGTAGGGACATTTGTCTCTGCCCTCTTCAGGCTGAGACGACATCACAAATGTATCCTCATTCTATACGGGACAAAACATTTGGGTAAAGAAGATGGACATTTAGTCCCACCTTAACCCTTGTGTTGCCTTAGGGTCATTTGACCAATCATCAATATTACTCCCCCCTCCTATGGGTCATTTTTTTTTCAATTGTTTCACCTCCTCCTCCTGTTATATTTATACTAACATATTTTACTTTTTGTTCAAATTTGTGACGCAAATAAAAAAAACAGAAAATTAAATTTATTTATTTTTTTTTTTTTTTTAGGTGTGAGAGGCACTTTTTTTTGTTTTGTTTGTTGACTACAAGAACAACAAATTTAAACATTGAATAATGGGGTAAAAAAATCCGGAGGAAGGGGGATTTTTTGTAATAAAAAAAAAAAAAAAACAAAAAGTTAAAACCATAAATAAGGAATCACAGAGAGGTCATACAGGTAAAAAAAATGACAGATCAATCACTTTTCAGCAGCGATGTTCACATCTATAGAACAACTTTACTCAAAATAGTTGTCACTACTATAGTAAGAAATAAAATGTAAAACATTATTTTTCATTGACATACTATGTAAGCACATAGGGGGCTGAAGGCATGAGTCCCACACATGTAGAGATGAGTCGAGTTGAACCTCTGGAGGAAGCGGATGTGATTAAAACACTCCGTCTGGAAGAGGATGAGAGAGCCGGGAAAGATGTTATGGTAAAGAAATGAATTGCAATATATAGGAGAACCCAATACCAAAAAAGATGAAAAGAAAGGACTCAGGAAGAACTAAATGCTTACCTTATTGTCTTTTCCCTTGAGCAGACACTGGAGCTTTTGCTCGGGGGAGGCTTCCCATTCAATCTATCACACACCACATTTAATTCAGTAAGACAAACAAAACTAGATGGTTTCACATTACTGACTTGCATAGATTTTTTACTTAAATACAGATAAATAAGTAGTTTATTTTTTGCTTTAACATTTAATAAATATGTAATTTTGACCTCACAGCATCTGAATTCCTTGTGTTGTTGAACAGCATTGTAACTTTTCAAACTGACAAAGACGGTTGTAACAGGTGTATTTACAACAGGAGACGCAGGAATGGCTGTGATGGCGTGTTAAGCACGCACACCATCAATTATACTTCATGACAGACACCAATGGTGCATTCACCTAATTAGCATGACAGCTTAATGTCAGCTTGTCACCAGGTAACAAAGACAGCAGCATGAAGGGGGAAAAAAGAGGATTTTCAGCTTCCCTGGGTGACGGTCAACTTTGAAGACATTATCCTGCAGCATGTGATAGTTTGAGAACCAGACTCAATCACAGCAACATTGCTGACAATACACTTTACAGTCAGCGAAGGACAAATTAAAAAGTGATTTGATGTTTGTTTTTGTGTCACTGTCGCTTTACTTATATCAAAGCAAATGTGTTTAATCTTCAAATACCATCTGTTGCTCTGGATTATGTCATTACTCTATAGTCTATACACATGGATGCATTGTTCATTGTGAATAACTTGTTCATGTCATTTGAGACCAGATATGTAAATGTAATGAGTGCAGATTTATTTGATGGCAGAATATTTTATGAAATCCAGTGTCAAAAATTGGCTTTTACGTGAAGAGAATTGTAAGGACTATTACTTTAATGTGAATAACGGTAAAGGGAAAAGGGCCACATCTCTTATCATAATCACCGACATGGAATATTAATTAGAATCAGAATTAGCCTCTTTAACTCTTAGTCTGTGGGGTTTTAAGTTAAAACTGGCAACACTAGATTGAAGTAGATAGATAGTATGCTAATAACTGTATAAATTAGAAACAATTTCCGTGTCAACATACTCTAATGTGTGGACGATATTTACATTCTGTATCTATTTAGAGTCACAGTGAGAGATACAGTAGTTTGGTTTTCTGTTTTTTTTCTTCCTCATTCATATGCAGCAATGAGCTCCTGTGGTAAAACTGAATTATTGTGCTAAAAGTAATACAACGACCCACAAATACAAAACACACAAGGGGTGACATGGGAATACAAAGTTTTGCCTCAAAAATTTCCTGCATTGTGCAAATGAAGTTGTGGCAGAGTTAAAGATATGGCAGCCGAGGTGCACGACACGAAGCAACACAGACACAAACTCACAGTGAGAGCAGAGCTGGCTGAAATGTCAGAGGCATTGAGAGCAAACACAGCCCCCCGGGCCCCCACGAAGAGACGCTCACTGTCAGCCTCCAGCAACATGGTGCTGTAGCTGACTGCAGAGGACTGGAAACGTCTGCAGCCCTGGAGACCTGAGAGGAGAGGAGAGAGGAGAGTAAATAAACATGACTTTTGTAACACTCTGACTGGTTCTGCTACATCCATTGATTAAAACAGCTCTCCTGTCCTTTTTAAAAATACATAACAAAATACATAACCTGAAAACTTTTAAATGGCATGCTGAAAGTCAGAGGGAGCTAAATGTATTACACAACCCAGTTTTCCTTTTGTTGTTGTGCTTCCACTGATAACATCAGGACCACATCCCAGGTTTGATTATTGGAAATAGAAGCCCAATTCATATTCATATGGCGACACACATTGACATCTGGGAATATCTCAGCACAAACACTGTCCACAGCTGCAATGGTTTGTCTCCATGACAAACTGAGTTTACAAATAAAACAATTTTCAGAGAGGAAGAATCCTTCTCATATTTTCTCAAATACTCCAGAAATGTAGTTATTTATAATCTATAGCAACACTGGAGTGATTACTAGATTATGCAGCACACCTACACACTGGATGTATATGTGATAAAATGGACAAAAACCCAAAAGAATCCACACTGCCGTTCTGGAAACCCATGAATGCCTTTAGAAACATAAGCATAGAGTTCTTGCCATCAGAGCGGGGGCATTTTAAAAGCACGAGAAGGAGCGTTTTTTCAATCAAACATGACGCATGAGAATAAAGAGAAACAGAAATCTAGTCATCTCCTGTGCTGCATTGCTCCCTTTATGATTGCAGAACGTTAGCGCAAAGCACTGAGAAGGCCTTGCTCTTTGATTCGGAGGGACTCACTTCAAATTCTTTTTTTAGACAAGAAAAATACAAAATAATTCTATTCAACTCGATTGTACTGCTGCACAAAACATTTCTTCCATGACCTGAAAGTTCATTGTGTTTAGTCAGGAATAAGAAAAACACACACTCAAAGCTAAATGGGAAAAGCAAGATCTATTTATCATAGCTGCTTTTTGACAGTAGGAATGCTTTCAATTATCGATTGACAAAAATGAATCGGGAAAGATTTAGATAATCCACTACTTAAATCATATTGGGTGGAAAATCCCCAAAATGTGAAGGTTTCGGTCTCATAGCCAAATAAAATACGATGATCTGTTTTGAAAGAGAGACCTAGCCAGACCAAAAAAGAAGGACAAATACATTAACGGACAAACCAAAGAACATTCAGCTTCAGTGAACATTAATGTCTTTACAAATTTCATAACATGCATCCAATAGTTTTCACTCAAAACCACAAATATCAACCTCATGGAGGCGCTAGAGGAGGATTTCTTTACTGGACCATTGCCATACATAAGAGCGCTGTGGTTGGCAAAGCTTCTTTTTTTAATGCCTTGGATTTGGTGGTTTCAACTTCACAAACATTTTAATATATATATATATATAGAGCCTTGACCAGAGATGAATTTAAAACCCCACCATGGACACAATAAAAGCCAAGGGATTATGCTTATCCCACACAGCTCTTCTGAGAAATAAGAAGATAATGAAAAGAGGCCCAACAAAACATCAGATTTTAGAAATCCACTTCTGCTTAATGTGGGTTTCTGTGGTTTGATGTTTTATTGCTTTGTGGGCGTGTAACCCGTCCAGGTTTACCAGGTTATATTGGGATGCATCCGTTTTGACAGGACAAGAGAGTAATGAGGTTCACCCATACGAAAACTCAGCAAAGACACATGCTACACACACACGGCACACACACCATGAGGTCACCCGCTGCAGACCCGAGATGCCAGAGAGTTATGTAAGTTCTAAACATGGCACTACTGTCAACAGACACAGGGGCATGTTATAACCTCAAAAAGATCTCCACAATACAACAGTGAAAAATAGCCTTTTTTAGTTTTCATATTATAGCTGACGTGGAGTATTTACAGCAAATAAAAGTAATAGAAACTTGAGAGCAAGCCACTTTTTCTGCCTACTGGTCGACAGTAGCTCAATCCAGCCAAGCAGAAAAGTGTCTCCCTGCTTCCTCAGACACTCCACTTCCACACTGAAGACTGCATGGGTATCAAGTAAGCCGTCATTAAGATTCCCATCAGCTGCTGCAAAACACAACCCACTCTGCTCACTTCAGCATCGGCAGTCGGTGCCCATCCCAGAATGCTCCTTGGTGATCAGGCGTCGAGGAAGAAGGGTACTACCTGGATGGGATTTTCAGAACAGCTCTCGCCATGTGATACAAGAGCCTCGTTGTGAGTGAAGACATAGCAGAGACAATGCCGATGTTTCCTCATTGTACTCCGAGCATGAGGACACAGGGCCTGACAGCTGGAGCCGTGGAACTGAAAACTACCTTTCTGAGAGTGGGACGCTGCAGAGGAAGATTTACGAACTATATCTGCAGGCACATTTTTGCATCGGCTTACAAGATCGTGAGAGGGAAGGCCCGTTTGATTAAGTCTATAGGGAAGCAGAGAGAGAAGCCCAGATGATATTTCCTGAGCAAACACTTGGAGGGACCTCAGCTGATCAGCACAGTACACAGTTTTCAGGGACACACACAAACACACACACACACACACAAAAGCACACACGATTGCTGAACCTCTAGGCGACGGACTGCGACAGCCTGAAATTCACACTCAATTGTCCGGCCTGTTTACGGTCCAGCGTATCCAGAAGAGCCGACAGGCAGTGCTGAATAAACAGAGTTAAATCCACCGACCATAAATCCCCAAATACCTGACAGGTTGAAATGAGTGTGCTTAGTGAGGGATTTAGATGCGTTTTCATTGCTTTTAACAACCTTCTGGCTCCGTTTTGACAGAGTTTAGCTTCATGCTCCTCAAAACTGTGAATTGGTCAAATTAATAATCCATAACGTACATCACTCCAATTATTTCAAATAAATTGTCTTCAAGACAAAGTGGAGACCTGAGAAAATGTCTTTCACACGTCGGTGTATTAACAAATGTGGTCCAGGATCAGGTAACAGTACTGTTTAGGGAGACACATACACACAGAGAAGAAGAGTACTGTATATGGCCGTCTTACTCCATACTACAACAGTTGTCATGGTTACGCAGCTTCTAAACTCCCTACAGTCTCCCTGGATGCTCCGCACTCATCTGCCTCACTCTCTGTGGCACCTCAGGCTACATCACTCACACAAGGTAGATAAATAATCATCACAATTTACAGAATGGTAGGTGTAAAAAAGAGGCAAGTTGGTGTGCACAGAAATGTGATTGAGAGAAAACGTTCTGCGGAGAGAGAGAGACAATAAAGAAACTAAAAACAAGAGAAAGAAGACGGCACCTGCAACACTAGAGACTGACGAGATGAAACAATAGAGAGTGTCTCTCAAAATGGAGATATTAATTATTTAAAGATGTTACTGCTGGTCTGAATGTAGAGCCTGCATTAATAATTGAGTTACGAGTCATCTTTAGCTAAAGAAAAACGGTGTCAAACTTTGACCCCTCCAATGATAAGGACTGTTGAAATTTGACCGTTTGGAATGTGTTGCACCATAAACTGTTCAAAAATCTGCTGATTTCAGACGCCCCTCCCCCGTCCCGTGTGCTCGAGGTCTTGCTTACCGCTGTTCAACACGGTGACGCGTGGAGTCACATCCAGGTCCAGGGGCGTTCTGAACGGGTAGCTGGCTGCCGCACACACACAGCAGCACAGCAGCAGGAGCCGCACCGCACAACATCCCTGCATCTCTGCCGAGCGCCTCATGGGACACACACGCTCTCCGACCGGGGCGTACACACATGCAAAGGCACTCACACAAACATAGTCGCCCTAGGACTCTCAAAGACACACGCACCGGCAGGCAGCCCCTCCTCGAGTGCTGCAGAGAGATCCAAAGGAACCTGAAACAAAGAGGGGACACACAAAACCAGTCGGGTTAATAGTCATATGGACACTCGACAATGACTGAAAAGTGTCAAACTCAAATCAGAGGAAAAGTTTAACGTGGACGTCGACAGAGAGATCAAAGAGACACAACGTGCATTCGCTCAATACAATATTGGGTGCTTTTGTAGATCGATGCTGCTGTGCGAGACGGGCCAGCTCTCCGTGTTGCAGTGTGCAAGCAGCTGCCGCCAAGTCCAACCACATGACGGCAAATATCCTAAACCAACCAATGACTGTCAAACAGAGCGACGTGCCGATATCACAAGCAAACACTTGGATGAAGCGCCAATGTGATCAATAAGATGTGGAACCAGTTCAAACAGGAGACGTGCATGAGAGGAGTCAAATGCATGAGGGGGAAGATGGTGAAATATGATCATCTGTGTGTGTGTGTGTGTGTGTGTGTGCATGTGAGCATATGATAGGAATGTTATTTCAGCAAGACAACATGTTTTTAGGGAGAGGTGTTGGGGAGAGGAGAGCTTTGTGTGTCGTAATCACAAGGATTAGTGCATGTACACAACACACACTCGTACAATGGAGCACACCGGCCTCGTCTGCATCTCTCCCGCTCGCTTCGAAAAACCAAAAAGGGACCGTTCACCCCAAAATAGAAAAATACAAATGTTTCTATTTTACCTGTAGTGCCATTTATTGATTTAGATCGCTTAAGTGCGAGTTTATTAATCTTGGACATATCGCCCATTAAAGATATCGGCCTTCTCTCAAATATAATGGACACTCAAAGCACCAACAAATAATCACTTACAAAGATAACAGCTATGTCGCCTTCCAGAAATCATGACCCGGTTACACAAGATAATCCACAGGCCATGTGAGCCGTTTCATGGAGGAACGATTGTTGAAAGAATGTTTCCAAAAGTCTGGCAACTCCCACCAAAACAATCGAGGTTGATAGATTGCACGACAGGTAGGAGGACTTTGAGGTGAACTGGGCCTTTACAATGCTCTCAGTTCCAAATGTAAACAGTCACACAAGCTTTCCTTCAACAAAGCATGCCTCTTGCACACTTAAGAGCCGAATGTCCGGAGAGCTTGCTGGTTCCTTCCATCGCAAGCACCGACACCATGAAGACCGCTCTCTACTCGCCCCGTCTTCCGTCAGTATGAGGCCCAACAGGAGTTGATGGGAGCAAAGAACCAAGCATTAACAAACTCTAGTAGTCCGCTCGCTCCCAGTGCAACACACACACACACACACGAGAAGAATCAAAGAGCAGAAAAGGGAAGCCATTTGAACACGCGTGTCTGTGGTGGCTGCACAGAAGGCCCCAGCCGTCCTCAGGCCAGGACACCAGGACAGCAGCTGGCTGAGCGTTGCATAACGTGACGGCCCGACATGCAGCTGCAGGTGTGGAGAACAGAGACACTCTGCCGACTGTCATTTTAACAGCAGGTAGTGACTGAAAGATGCGGGAACACATGGACACGCCGCACGTACTGTAAACACGGTATTTTATAACGGTTGGTCACGCCCACAGGACACCGAGGGGCAAGACGTTCACGGATTCCCATCAGCAGGACGGGAAGTTAACAGGATTTCAGTCGTAAACTAGTCGCGCATGTCCATAAACGGACAAAAGTATGCCCTGTTGTAACAATAATATATAGAAAGTGAAACGTGAAACCTGAAGTAGTAAATTCTAAGTGAGATAATGCTCTTGATGTATTCCTCTTTATTTCTATAAATAAACTACAGTGATACACTTACTTAAGTAAAGACTATTAATCTTTGTTGGACCCGCTGCCAGCAAAGTGTTGAAGTCTCAAGTTATGTTGTTAATTATAAAGACACAAGGCAGTAAGAACAATAAGTTAACACGAACATCCTGGAAAAGTAAATGTTTTGTTTAATGGTTCAACAGTTGTTAGTATCGTTTAAAAGAAGGTCTCTGACTGAAGGCTCGCTTATTAAAAAACTGTTTGCACATAACGTTTAAGTGGCAACTACATGGTTAATTAAAAACACATTTGTTGTTGTGGACTTCTGGCTGAACAAAACAAGCACAAGGAAGACATAACCTTAGGTTTTGACAACTTTTGATGGATATCTTGCACTATCTTTGGACATTTAAATAGACTGATGATCGATTAATGGCCAAATAAAACACCAGATTACTCAAAACGTTAAATAATCATGACTTGTCAAGTCCTTGCATTAGAAAATGGCACTTCAGCAGCATACATTCTTGGATGTTGGACTTTCCCCATTTATACTTGCAAGGAAGAGTTTGAAAAACCGTCCCTGATCCTACTTTTAGCAGAAAGGAAGTTTGAGGAGATAATCGAGAAGTCAAGTAAATCTTCAAGGATGTATTTTAGTTCTCTCCAAAGGGATAACTCTAATGTACTGGACTGAAATCAAACAAACAGTTAGAAGGTAAGAAATATAGCCAAATGCTTTAAAAATTTTAAATATATGTGATCCTCCAGGAGTGCAAAGCAACTCCTCGACCTGGGAACAGTGAAAACAAGGCTGCTTTTCAAACTTCTTCAAATGTAGCCGTTTGGGACATACCACTTTTTAACTAGTGTCTTTAAAAAAAAAATTTTTACAGCTCCATCTTGTTCCCATGATAGAAAATATACCTTGGGGACACCAATTATTTCAGCCGCACAGTCTCTTTCAGGATGTGCTGTCAAACACTAAAGGTGTGTCAATCGCCCCCTCCAGCCCCGGCGAAGCAGAAGAGGTGCACCAAGGGGCTTTTTAACAGTCATTTCTAAATGCTTTCAGTCAACCGGTCGGTCAGTCAACTGATGAGGTCTCATAATGCTGAGGGGAAGAGACGTCTATTCAGATGGAAATACTTCATAAGAACACAACGGAAAAGAGAGAATAAATGGGAGAAACGAGAAAGCAAGGAGGTGAAACGCTGTCTGAAAGTCCAGCAGCGCAGACCCTAGAGACAGGAATTGTGACAATGCCGATTCTCTTTCATCCAAAATCCAGATGAGTCATGATGACGTGCTCCGAGTACCCCGGACCCCCGAAATGTAGAGGCGCTCAATAGTTAATTGGCCACTGAGCATACCAGTGAACATTTTAAGAAAATGTAGAAAGAGAGATGTTGAGGGCTGTCCCAGAGGAAATCCAGTGACTCTACCCCTCACAACCCAGCTTTCATCAAATCGGTCTCGCTCCTGATCTCAGTCCCACGACATTCATTCACAGAGATGGATTTTATCAGGCAATAATAAAGTGTGTCTGAATGGATGAGATTTGGGCACTGTGGTGGTGACAGCTCCATCCACAGACTATTGTCTCAGAGGACTTGAAACTCTCTGTGTTGTGTGTGTGTGTGTGTGTGTGTGTGTGTGTGTGTCAAATAGAAAAGATTAGTCAAAGCCATTGAGCTGTGTTTCAACTGACAGACAAACTGCAATAAAAAACTCTTGTTCCACAGACAGACAAGAGGAAGCCAACTGAACTGAACCCCATGTGTTCCCTGCAGTACTGTAGCTTCATACTCTGTACATTCGCTCCGTGAACACTGAGCTCTTTAAACAAAGTTATTCTGACAACAGCACAAAGGGGACACAACTGTGTCCGGTCAGCGTATCACTGAAATGTTCAGTACCATCGTTTCACAGCTTATTTGTGACATGTTTACATTTGTTTGACTGAGGCTGGTTCTCTCTGGAGTAAACAGCCGCCTGGATGTGGCAACGGTTTAGAGTCTAAAGTCTAAACTCGTGGTTTCTGAGGGTGTAGGGAGAAGTTCAGACACTCAAAGACATAATTATCAACCTCATTTAGGAAACAGTGAAGCATACAGTGAAATCAGTCTATGAATGGAGTAATTTTAGAGTATATAAAATTCTAAATGTTCAAAGGGTTTTCCAATCTGGACATTATACCATGCTCTGTGGCTTTAGACCCTCGATTTTTGGGAGGAAAAGGGCAACGGAGAAAGAATCCCTCTGCAGCACAGACAGATCAAATAGATGTTGACAGGAATAACACATATATATGAGGCGTATTAGTGCAAACACGTAGTTGTTACAAGAACCAACGTGTATTACTCTGCATGAACATAGAAATAAATAGAGCACATTACAAAACTACGGTAAAATAATTGAAGTCCTCACAA
Source organism: Pseudoliparis swirei (assembly GCF_029220125.1). Classification (NCBI taxonomy): domain Eukaryota; kingdom Metazoa; phylum Chordata; class Actinopteri; order Perciformes; family Liparidae; genus Pseudoliparis; species Pseudoliparis swirei. Next base: position 13,899,937 of record NC_079404.1, read on the forward strand.
GCACCAGAACAGATATAAAATACAAACACTTGAACAGGTAAAACCGGTTGAACAATGAGGAAATATAAGAACACAATCTACCAAACAATGACAATAAAAGGAGCACATCTTGGCACGTTTCCTTCCACTTACCAAACCACTACGTCTTGGCATTTCCACCGCCTAAGTGGGTTCAGTGCGTGTCCCCCACACTGATGATTACATCACAGTTGCAAAGAGCATCTGCTTGGACATCTTCCACAGATCGACCATGCTCTTCACGCACCTCCAACATCATCGATGTGTGTTTACAGCTCGTTTACTCCAATCGGAGGATGTTTTACATGATTAATCACAGGCTGCAGCTTTACTTTGCACTGAGCCCACATCCCTGTTGCTCATTTCACAGATTGAAAGTCAGTCCATCAAATAAAGCCCCTGGTGAGTTGTAACGCGGGGATGCAGTGAAGTGGAGACGAATGGGTCTCTGGGTGCATTGAATACGAGAATGAGCCATTTGTGCTCTTTTATGAAGCCAATTCCTGCTTCGCTTGGTGACATTGATACACCTGTCGGAATCGGCTCAACTCCCTCAGAAAACATCTAACAATGACACATAAATTATCCTATATTTTAATGAGAAGATAGCCTGTTAAAACCTATACATATGACACGTTCGTATACGACCATTGTACAACTGTCATAACGATTTTAGGAGATACAAAACATATTCCACCTCGTCGACAGAGAATCACACCGCGCAACTATCACGGTGTGGCCACAGCAGACAATATGAAGGTAAACTCAGCAGCGGTTGTGAAATATCAAGTGTGTCTTACCTGAATCACGTACACATTCCTCGAACAGACAGATATGAACGTTTCCTTGAGCTCAAGATAATCCAAGTGGACTTTAGACGCCGTAACACCCTCACACACACACTGAACCACACGCAGTGTGAACAGAGGGGCAGCCTCGAGGCTCTTCTCCACTCATGTGCCGTCACAGGTGGCCCACCCTCCCACGACGCTCACCACTTCTTCGGGGTTTTTTCTTCTTCTTACCCCGTCCACCTACCTCTGTATCAGGTATGCCAGTCGTTTTTCTCTCTCAGCCGCCCGTCGTTATTTGATAAAGAGGCAGTTCCTGCTTCGCTGCGCTGTGGCACTTTGTTTTGGAGCTGGACGCATCACGAGATCCAGCCAGCGCGAGGGCAGTCGCACGGCTCTGGGGCAAAGTGGACGCAACCTGTCCAATCGACGCGGCGCAGGGCGGCGTCACACTGACACCTGGCGTTCACAGAGGGGATTGCACACAAGCAGGTGTGCTGATTGGAGGAAGTCGTTTAACCGAGCAGACTGCCCCTTATTCACGACGGTGGATAGTGGGCGCTACTTTATTTGTATTCACTGCTGGTTTGATCTATCTTGACAAGAAGTAAAAGTGCAAGTTAACATTTTAGTAAACATGTCTTGCTTTTAAAATTGAATCGGTAACCGCCTAAAAGTTTGCATATTCTTAAAAAAAACCCACTTTAATGACATACTGCAGCTGCTCTTGCACATTTCACACTGTTGCATGCCATATTTATTCATTGGAACATACTTTGTCACAACTCTGCGCCTCAAACTTACTTTGAACCTCGTGCTTATATATCAGCTGAATATCAGTTGCGCAAAGGATTGTGGGTCAGAATAGCCAGAAAATCATGTTGACTTGTATACTTCAAAATGCAATCAGATAGAGGACATCATGGTATTCATGGCATACTGCATTTGACAAACTGCATCTTGGGACATCTAACTGTGTTCCAGTACCCATACTACCATATTGTTTAGTACGTGTGATGATTTATTGTTGTATTGGTATTTTAAAATTGGTAAAAAGCTCCAGATAAATGGTTATGTTGCTTTGCAACTGCTGGACATGTAAATAAAACACATATTGCCATTAAGTTCACCAACATAAATATGTCAGAGTTGAGTTCACAACTTGTTTCAGCTGTCTCCAACTGGCCAAAAATCAGTTATTCCTGTTTGAAAGATCAATATCAAATGATCAATGCTTCCAAAAGGTTTACAGATGACAATGGCTGTTCATATCCTGAACTAAGGATGTCACTGTAGCTTTGTGTAGGTTTCTTTTTGTATTAAAACATTTTTATGCAATAGACACATCACTCACATTCAGGCATGCAGACATAATTCCACTTTAAGGTCTTAATCCGTTTCCTCGCCTTCCTCTCCTCCAGACCCTGGGGTAAACTATTACATTTTGCATCTCTAGATTGGGTGAGATTTATGGCGAAGCAGCTCTCATATCCTAGTAAATGTGGATGTGAAGTACACAGGGGATCAACATTTAATGAGTGTGTCTGTGAGGAAAGCCAGATCCATCACTTTCCCTTATTCCTATACTCAGAGAGACACAAACCCAATACAATAACATGCCCAGAGGAGATATACATGGAACTTTAATTATCATATTCCATAAGACAACAGGAACACCATAGATCAGATATGTATCTGTGTATAAACCCTGCAGACCGTCACACTGGTCATACAAGACAAATGTGTGCTCAGAGATCAATGAGATGCTCTGATTATGAAGGTTAAAAGAGCAGCTATCAGTCATTCCACATATGGCTTTCTTTGGAGATAGTATTTATCAGTACTTTTATTAAACCATTATAAACATATATATACATTATAAATGCAGTGAGTCATGTTCAGTGAGCCGTGTTGATGTTCAGCCTTTCATCTCAAGTCCTTATTGCGATACAGCAGGGGACTTGTGCAGCACAGAGGTTGCGTCTTAAAGATTCAGCTGCATTAACCCCATAAAACTCCCAAAGGGACCCGACGGAGGATCTCTAATGGAGCTTATGGACAAAGAACTGTCACTTTTGCTGGTTACCATGGCAACAGGGGTACCTGAAAGAGGGGTTGGTTCATATGACGACATGCAGTGGATATAGAAGTTACATCAAAGAGTGCGCCACTTCTGTTTTTCTCCCAGTGTGTTCTGGAATAATAATTTAGAACTGGATTTAACGGTTTCCCTTTGCCTCCCATTGTGACGGAACTATCTGCACACAAAACACAGCCCACCAGTCCGTTTTAGCCATATCTAAATTATATATACACATACACAAACATTGATTGTGTGAGGAAGCTGATCTAACAATACGATGGTGAACATGGTGAACATTTTTCTGTTGGTGCAATACTAAAATATCTCAATAACTAGATTCATTGCCATATCATTTTCTACAGGCATTCAAGATCCCCAGAGTATCGATCCTGCAGACTTTAGTTTAGTGCCAGTAAACTAATGTAAGCATGCTGCTAACCTGCAGGTGTGGATGGTGAACCTGCTACACATCATGTGTCCAGGTTTCCTTTATGTGCTCTATAGAGCTGGGGAACTGGCCAGGTTGACAAAAACGTGCTTATTTGAACCCAAACCCCGATATATTACGAAAACTAATTCAAACCAGAGTAGTTTTCTGCCTTAATCTAATTGACGCAGAGGGGTCCTGATCAGGCGTATGCAGTGATGAGTTGGGAATGAGAATGGGTGGAGGGAACATATATAACCATGGGAACAGGAAGGGCCATGGGAGAGCATTGTGTAGCTCTGGAGAACAAAGGACCATTTGTTCCCATTATGTGCCGTATGAATGTGGATATCACAGGGACATGGTGTACCCTAACCAAGAGAGTCTTTGGTGTGAAAGACGAACACAGTCACGTCACGTTCATGTGTTTAACCTGCAGAAGATGATAAGAACACAAAGGCACCGACTCACTTCATCGCCGACTCTTTTGTCAACTTTAGGAAAATGTTTTGATCTAAATAAACATTGATTCATGAGCGCCGATTCACAAAAAACAATCCGACTCCATAAAGATTAACTGAAAAAGTAGTTATCCTTCAAAAACTGTAACTCAAATAGTGTTTACCTGTGTCCCGTTTCCCACTACAACATCCAGCTTATTTTCCTGTTGCGAAGGGAGTGGGAGAGAACAATTAAAGGCAAATTAAACATACTTAAACGTGATCCAATACAAGTTAGCACCTCTTTTTTGTATATTCTGTTAACTATTCCTTCCATAAAAGCAATTGCACAAACAGGAAGCTCAGAGCGATCTCCATCCCAGTGGCACTCAAATTAGATAGTTGGGTCTGTGTCTAGTTATGTAAAGTTGTATATACTGCATCACTCATAAAATATGTGTATATTATATAACCTGCTCCCTCACCTCCGACTCTTTTTCAATATTTGGATTCATGCTCTGGGAGGTGAAGTCATCATCTGTCCAGCAGAGGGCAGCAACGATAACATAGAACACAATATACATGAGACCAACACATTTCTACTCACCTTTATCACAAGGATGAGGAACCTGGGAAACGGTCCGTATTTGTGGTCATGCAGGAAGTACATACACACTTAGTACAAAGTATTTTATTGTAAATGTTTGAAATACTGCAGTACATTTGTGGTTATAGTACTGACAAAAGAGCTAAAGAAAAAGGTAACAAAAATAAATACATCTGCTTTGACAGATAAGTGATGGTCCTGAGAACTCATACTATAAGTTCTCTCTTTTTCATTTTTTTTTGGACTGGAAATATTGTTTCTGACTTATGATACAGCATCCTCTTTGCTTACTGCTTATTACAAAGCGTTCTGGTATTACGTTTGCCTTCTTACATTATTATATCGTCATGAAATGGCTGTAATAAAATATAATTTTTCATACTGCATGACATCAAAGTCCATTTTTATAACAATATAATTGCTACGGTAACTTTTCACTCATTTTAAGACGTACAAATACATGAGTATCTATGGCATCTCGACCAAAAAGCAAGAAAGCAGATTGGCTTTCCGGGTATAAACAGCAATAGATCAAAAGATTCATCACCATTTCTTTTCACCGATCATCTAATTGTTTTCTCTTCTTCTTTATAACAGTGATGGTCACAACTGAGACGTTACTCCTCTAGTGCTGTTAACAAGAGGCAGTCACTCCACACAGATGATGAAAAACAGGCGCCCCAAAGATTGTCTCTGTCACAGAGCATTTGTAAAAACCTCTTCATTATCATCATCATCATCCACTTGTTCAGCTCATGCAATGTTGAGCCCAGAGTAGTTTTAAAAGACTATTTAAAAGTGTAAAAAGGTCCCGCAATAACAATCCCGCTTGTTCCATTTATATCCCAACATTTGTGTTTCTGTCAGTTAAGAAAAAGTTGCAGACACTCATTTCATAAACAGCGGAATAAAAGGAAACAATGTAAATAGCGTCTTAAGTACATAGTACACAGATTGGCCTGGAAAAATAAGTGAGGGAGAATCCCTCTGCTGTCGGTACAGAAAAAAAGTGCCAGAAAGAGTTCATAGTTGATCCTTCATATTGTTTGGTCTGTCTCCATCTCTTCACCTCAGCAGTGTCCTTCTCTTCCCCAGTCTGTTAACGTGAGTGTGTGAGAGTGTGTGTGTGTGTGTGTGTGTGTGTGTGTGTTTTGGAGAGTTTTGGCACACTGGGATGCGTGGCGTTTTAAGCAAGGGTTCTATGCCTTGGCTTTATTCTGGGATAGAGCTGTTAGAGACAACAAGAAGACATGTCAACAATGCACATTGGTATATGAAATAATAAACACACTTCTCTTCATTACGGTTTCATTGACTCGTGACTCACCCCGAGGAGGTTGCGGGGAATGTACCCCTCAGTGTCACCCATGTGCGCCCACCACCATTCGATCTCGTCCTCGTCCTCCCTTCGAACGATGGTCATGCAGTCTCCCTCGCGGAACTTCAGTTCATCAGGGTTCTCGCCGTTGTATTCCCACAGGCCGTAGACCACTCCCCTGTTCATGATGCCCATCTTCTCTTGCACACCTTAGGGTAGACAGATTTAAAATAACAGAACAATAATTAACACAAAAAGACTGAAGTGTAGTTAGTTTTTGAAAGAAGCAGAGACACAGGACAGAATTAAAATTAAATTAGTAGAAGAAAAAAAGCATGCGTAACAAAGCAACAAAAAACAAGAAATAAACAATGATAACAGTTTTAACTGACCATAGAGGAACTGGGAGCACTGGGTGTAGCCCTCCTCCATCTCTTCACATTTATCAGCCGCCGTTTGCATGTCACTGTAAGTCATTGCGAACACTGCTGCGCCGGACTCCACCAGGAACTTGCACACTTGCACATTGTTACAGGACGCAGCACAGTGAAGAGGTGTCCTGTATTCGAAAAAAGGAAAAGAAAAAGGCAGCTAAGAACCGAGGATACGGGAGATGAGAAACACCAACCACTAAAGAGTAGGACTAGAGGGCAAGACTTTCAAAATACTTTAATGACTGGATTTTGGAGTTGCAGCCACTGCACTTTATTCAGGTTTCTGTTGTTAACCAGCTCGTACTGCTAGAATATGCTCAACGTTAATTCAAAGAAGAAAAACCAACATGTAGGGTAGTTTGGACTGGTCTGGGGCAAATCCATTGTGTCAGAAGCAGACTTGAACTTACCAGCCGTCGCTGTCTGCAGCATTGACGTTGACACCAAACTGAACCAGAAACTTGACAATCTCTGTATGTCCGGCACAGACCGCGTTGTGTAGGGCAGTGATTCCTTCATCGTTGGGCTGACTGGGATCTTGCACCTGTGAATGAGAAATTAAAAAGAGTTTTAGCGCCAGATAATTGTAAAAAATATAGCTTCTTTTAGATATCTTTAATGAAAACGTATATGAAAAAGTGATAGCTAAATAACAAGTACAGCAACCTGACTTTAACAATGTGATTTTAAACATTATAACCATGTTATAATGCATAACAAATGTTTCTTGTGGAGCACATGTCTTACTTCATAGATGATTCTCTGGACCAGGTCAAATTCTCCCTCCAGAGAAGAGTCCAGCAGCAGAGCCAGTGGGTTGAATTTGACTCTCATGGCGTGATCAATGCGTTCAGAGCCAAGCTTGCGCAAGTTGGTTCTCTTTCCCTACAGACACAATCATAACGGTGTATCACACAAACGATCGGAAACAGCAATCACAACACGGAGAAATGAAAAATCTGAGACGTGAGACTGCAGAGTCTCATCCTGAAGTGCAAGTGTCCGCTCTCTGTTGAGCTCAATGGGGACTGAGAGCAGAGGAGGGACTTGTTTTCCGGCTCTAAGTGCACTTCTAATCCAGTTTATCCAGAAATAAATTCATGCCCCTAAAACCATGATTATGCAACCAAATGGGTCTTAAATAGACGTGACAAAAGGAGGGGGGGGGGGGAGAGAGAATGGGTCACAATGTTCATTTCTCATTGGTTTTGCTCACCATAAACCCACTTAATGAGTTTAATAAGGAGCTTAACAACAAGAACATGTAAACTGGTGTTTATTTACAACACAGAATGGGGGGGCAGAAGTGTGTATCCGCTTAGTAGAAGCAGAATGAGGCCTATTTTCTCCAGAAACAAGAGCAGTACTTCATTGGGATTATCATACTCCATAACCACGTCACTGCTGTTCACTGGCAGGCCATTAAAAAGTAGAATGTGTACCAACTGTAACTCATGACCTGTCGCCGTGGGACAAACAAACCAACATGTGAGGAGGGGATTTAAAACCAAACGTAGCACAAAAGCACACGAGGACAATCTCCACTGCAGACTCCTGGCTAAATATACAGGACTGTCTCAGAAAATTAGAATATTGTGATAAAGTTCTTTATTTTCTGTAATGCAATTAAAAAAACAAAAATGTCATGCATTCTGGATTCATTACAAATCAACTGAAATATTGCAAGCCTTTTATTCTTTTAATATTGCTGATTATGGCTTACAGCTTAAGAAAACTCTAAAATCCTATCTCATAAAATTTTAATATTTCCTCAGACCAAGTAAAAAAAAAGATTTATAACAGCTGAGTGTTTGTCAAGGCTCAGGAAACCCTTGCAGGTGTTTCGAGTTAATTAGACAATTCAAGTGATTTGTTTAATACCCTACTAGTATACTTTTTCATGATATTCTAATATTTAGAGATAGGATATTTGAGTTTTCTTAAGCTGTAAGCCATAATCAGCAATATTAAAAGAATAAAAGGCTTGCAATATTTCAGTTGATTTGTAATGAATCCAGAATGCATTACATTTTTGTTTTTTGAATTGCATTACAGAAAATAAAGAACTTCATCACAATATTCTAATTTTCTGAGACAGTCCTGTATACAAAAACAGACAACGGAGAGCCACATCACGATTGAGATTCAACAGTTGACGGTGGCGGTTCATACCGGTGGCAGCGTGACCTGGCCAGTGACCTCCGGGGCCGTCATGTTAAAGGTGTCCTCTCCCAAGCTGTCCTGCTCTGCTCCACTGGGGTATGGGGGTGGTGGGTAGGGGGGGAACTCTTCCAGGAAGCCTTCCGGAGGTGGAGGAGGCAGGTTGGCCATTGAATCCTCCAAGCCAGCTAAGGATGGTGGTGGGAAAAGAGCATCATCTGGCCTGGGGGCTGGGTGGGACGGGGGAGGCGGTGGGATAATGTCCTCGCGCTCGTGGAAGGCTGAAGGTGGTTTGGTCTGTTCAGTCGGGCCTGAAACGGGGACTTTAGCACCTGGGATGTGAGCTGGCAGCTGTCCTCCCTCCAGAGTCCGTCCCGTCGCTGACGGGTGGCTCTCCGCACCACTCAGATTGCCTGGAACATGTGACCCCACTGATCCCTCTGCTGCTTTCTCTGCTTCCCCGGCATAGGTTAGAGTCGTTGTTGTAGTCACAGTCTCCATGGCTGCCAGCGTGGTCTTCTGGTAGAGGAGTTTCTGAATGTTGGGCCCTGCAGGACCCTCTGGTTCAGTGATGGAGCTGCGTTTCTTCAAGGGCCTTGGTGCGTTGTAGAGCTTCTTCCTCAGGGCTTCCAGGTCGCCATCACTCTGATGCCTGTAGGGATTGGAAATGAAGGGAAGCAGCTTGGTGGGGCTGAGGGGCCTCGGGATGCGATCTGTTTCCGTTTGGGGACCCTCAGACGGGCTGGGACCGACGTTGTTGGGTACATTATAGTCAACGTCCGTTTCTAAGACGGGGGACCGCCGGTCCATGTAAGGGTTCTCTGGATGTAGGGAGCCTCCACCAGGGATTACCGGTTTGCCATACACTACAAACAAAGATAGGAAACACGTGTCAGGACTGCCATGTCTACAGAGAAACCACCAATATCACACCGATGCCCTTCGTAACCCTTTCTACCAATTTAATAAACTGCTTTCTTGTCCTTATGCAAGTATTATAACGTGGCAATTATAACAGGGAACATCATTATAACAGTCTTAAAATCTCGACAACAAAATGAAAGTTATCCTGCCAATTCATTTTTTGATACCGTACTTTAACCCTGCCACCTGACTTCCCAAGCCTGCAAGATGTGTTTCAGGGGAGAAAAGTGCTTCGCAAGCGATGCATTGATAACCACCGTTATCTTTTCCACCAATACGCCACGTGTCTTTTGAATCCGTTTATAAACCTGTTGCATTTTTGTATTCAAAATAAATCATTGCTTAAAGAGAGCAGTGGTCAAGAGTGTTCATCTGATGCAAATATCAATTTTGGATGACCATGAAATACTGTTCTGGTCATATTGAGCTCTAGATACCTACATAATCAGTTGTTTCAACTTAAGACTCTGCACTTTGTCTTTTCGATCCACAGCGTACATTGTAAATTTGTCCGGAGGGTGTCTTATTTGACTTTGCAAATTAACATTGTATTTATTTCACATAGCTCGAAAAAAATTGGTCCATTTAATTTCCATAATTCCAGTCAGACGCTGTGATTGCGTTAGTAGAGTGAAGATCGAACAGATGGCTTCGCCTCTCGAGTTGCTCCTCTGGTCAGTGGCGTGTAAATATTTTCTTCCAGGCAACAGGGTAGATTTATCTTTAAATGAATATATCCCAAGTGACACAAGATAGTACTCGTCTTAGCCCTTGTTCACATCATATCAAGTAAGTCTTCAGATTGTATTATGATTCCAGTCAGAGGAATACCGTGTACAGTATCTATACTCTCACTAAAGATGACTCGATACGGTGTGACCCTCTATTTCTACATGTAGTCTATCTAATTACACTTTGTAAAGAAGAAAGACCCCATTCATCCGTGTCCCCTCAACAACACTATGGATATGGCTATTCTTACCACTGACAAATCCATTGGTGCGGGTCTGAGACCTGTTGAGCGCGCCCTGCACAACCGGCTGGCTGAAGGGCTTCCCCGAGCCGGGCTGCTGGGTGTACATGGAGTAAATGGAGCTGGCCGCTACGGTCTGGGGCTTATTGATGCTGCCGTCTTTGGAGCCGGGCAGCTCTGGGGTGAAGGGCCGTACAGTGGCTGCAGGTGGAATGTCTTGCTTGGAGGGTAGGGGGAGTGTCTGGCTCTGTGAGGATGGGAGAGGGTGGCGGCCCTGTGCAGCCGGGGGCTGCTGGCTGTGGGGCTTGGTTTTGGGGAAGGTGCCCGTGTTGAGACCTGGTTTGCCATAGGGCACCACACCAGGGCCTTTTGGTTTCGTGGGAACAGGAGGAGGCACCTTGAATGGAGCTTTGGGAGCCAACTAGAGAGAGAGGAGAGAGAGAGATGGATAATTTAGATGCCAGGGTGTGTTAATGGTGGTAATTACTAAATAAGATTGTTTTGCTTTGAGGATGTAAAGACAATGTTGCTGTTCATTCTCACCGTAGCATCCCTGACCAGGTCATCACTGCTCTGGTTTTTGCGTAGGGAGCTGGTGGGAGCCTCAGTTGGCTCAAACATGGAAAATGGACGCACCTTCTTGTCCCTCTTCAGTTCCGTCTCATCTGTGCAAAAACCATAATTAGAAGCATCAATTAGTTTCATCTCATGTTCAGACACATTGTGACTTTACAGTAGAACAGAAACCCCTTTGGAAGCTGTTGTTCTGCCACATTACTGTTGTTTCCATCATGACTCTTGTACAGTATGTGTGGATGTATCTTACCTTGTTCTGTGTTAGCGTTGGAGTGAGAGGTCACTCGTGGCAGTGTTGAAGCTGGACCATGACCGTTGGTGTTGGATTCTGAGCCTGAAGAGCCCCAGTCTGCCAGCTTTGATGGCTGAAGAGCTGTGGGACCAGCAAGAGAGGAGAGAGAGAAGAAAGAAAAATGAGATCATTTAATGTTAGCTCTTTTTTTAATAAGACAAGGGGAAAAAGGGTGTTATGCAGGTTCACACAGAACAAACAATCATGGAGTTTTCTAAAAATGATAAGAAAAAAAGTGAATTTTTCTCGCTACTCATCACTTGCGGTTTTGGTTGACTGACTACGACCCAGCAGCCACTGGCCATGCTTGTCTGCAGACATCCAGTCAGATGAGCCACAACACACAGGGCTCTTAAAACTAGCCAACTAGGATTAGTATCACATCAAAGATGGTAAAACATGATGATTTTCATCACAGTGCCTATAGACTGAAGTCAAATGCTCCCTCTCAAGAGGTGTTGTATGAATACACCAACACACTCAGACACATTTTGCAAAAAATAACTGGTTGAGTTGGTCAGAATCCCAACAGCATGTCAGTTCAACTGAAGGTTATGTATTTGTTCCATCTGACCCATTTAGAGCGGCAGAAAAAGAACTGAAGAAAAGGCTCAACAAACACGCTTTAACAAACAGCAAAACACCGAAACAGGAGCAAAGATCCAGCTAGGAAATTATGAGAATATCTCGTCTTTTTCACGGAGAATCACTCAAAAAAAATAAACAGAGCCTTTGAGAAGCAGACAGCCACAAACATAACTGTGTACCTTTTCTCTTAGCCCGCAGCTCTTTCAGAGGCTGAAGCAAGAACATGGCTTCTGAGGAAGATGCATTCAAAGGAAAAAAAGAAGAAAAAAATAGCCTTAGAGCTCCAAATCTTTCTTTGCTCTAGACAGCTGTTGGCTGGGCCTAGGCAGGGGCCCTGAGGGGCCACACAGAGACCAGCACAACCCCCAGGAGCCTGCCTGATGCTATGCACAACAGAGCTGGAAAAGAACTGGGGACGGGTGTATACGAAGAGCAGATTCCTCTGCATCCCCGTCTCTCCTCTTCCCATACTGCAAATCAAGTCAGCATGCAGAAATATTTGCATGCAACATCATGACAGACTGGGAAGAACCTGTTACTTTTACTTCCTGAATGTGGAGTGCTTTAAAAAGGAAAACATGGACTTCTAGAAAAGTGAGAGGGGAAATAAGGGAGGGGGGGGGGGCTTTCTGCCGTCATTGTTGTTGTGCAATTACTACTTTTCGTATCAGATCATTCATTTTTTATAATATAGAGTACACTGCACTAGGGGACTGATTTAGGTCTAAGACAGCGAGACGAGAGAGCGTGAGAAAGAATTACTGAGAAAGAGGATGGCACAGAGAAAATGTCTCAGTGTGATATGTTGCTCTGGTCGGTCACTGGTTCAGGCAGACTTCTTCCCCTCAATGACACAGCACACATGCTACTTCAGTGTGAGGGAAAACAGTACTGGGGTAACAACAGCTTACTTTGTCTCTCAAACTTGATTTTAAAAAGAAAAAGAGACACACACCGTGCAATGTGTAAACAAAATGGTTCACTCACTGCAAAACATATCAAGAAATATGGAAGGCGACTGGAAGACAGAATTCAAAGTTCAGGCTCAGCAACACTCGATCACAACACACCATCCAGGAGGGAGCTAGATACCTTCTGAGCTCAGACTGACATCACAGCCAGCTGGTGTCCCAGACTCCTCTGCTCCTGCTGGAGGCAGGACGGTCTCTCAATTAAATGAGTTACGTACCAAATCCCATGATGACATTCACAAAGACTCACAGGGAACAGCAGTTAAAGACTCTCTCCTTTCGGGTTTGTGGTCATTCATGAACTCTGCTTGCTGACTTAGCAATCGCTAAATTGAGTTGAAGAAATTATTTGTAAAACGAGACAGAAGGGACAAAGTGAAGGATCACAAAGTCGGAGATCCGAGTCATGACCCTCAAGGAAAAGAGGTGAAAGGCTGCAGATAGTGCGTCGTCTCTGGCGGCTCACCTGCGTTGCTCCGTGGCTCGTGGGCTGGAAGGGTGGCAGCGCCGTCTGGGTGGGCCGGTTTTACGAGTAGGTCGTGCCTCACTGGGCCCCTGGGCATGGTGGACGACTGGATGTACGGGCCAACCGCCGCCACACGAGACGGACCCGACTGCTGTCCGGCTTGACCATCAGAGGGAACCTGCACAGTGAAGGGATGTGAGAGAATAGAGCGGCAAAGGTCGGTGAGAGTAATCTTAACGTTGTGTAGTACGGTAGACAGCAGCACTATTTAGATACTGTGACCAAAAATCTGATGTTTTGATTTATTTATGATTTAAAAGAATAGCTGAGATTGAGATGCGCATCACAGAAAGCCTGATGACATTACACCAACAATCTATAGCAGCCTTCTGAGGCTGTGATATTCATGACATGACGAAGAAAAATAAAGTGTATGAAACAAAGGAGGCAACTTGGTCTTCTTAGATTCTTGCCACTCGAGGCGACAGTATAAGCGTTAGCCTGAGGGGAGTGCCAGAAGGGACCATGTTACTCACATGTTATTCACATCAAAAAACGATTTATTCTGGTTAGCATGGACGTAATCTGGATTTTTTACTCGAGACTAAAATGTCCAACATCGCCATCATAAGAGCCAGGCCGTGAACCACTCACACTAGTATTTAGGTTTATAAGCAGTCGCTCGGTTTAATTGTTGCTGAACAACCATATTGCTTCAAGAAAATTATTCATGCATTTCATTTTATTATCATGTTGCTTTTCATAAAACTTGTTGCAATTGAAAATTATTTAGGGATTTTAAAGCGGCTGAAACAGGTGATGACCTCTTAAATCCTGAATCTTAATCTGAGGTTTAATTAGAGACATTGACGTGAGGGGAAAGAAACTTTGTCATCCATACAACATCTCACAGAAATGTCTGTATGCACTTCAAACCTGACAAAAACATATCCTACAGTGAATGTCATTATGACTAAGCCGTCTCCTCAAATCAAGATGAACATGGTTCACGAAGCCCATCAAGGGTCTGAAAAATCAAATAAAAAACGATGTGCCAAAACACACTGAAGAGATCAGGTCAGAAAGAAACGAGATACACATGTTCAGCTCCAATTGTCGGTTAGTTACCTGAAGATGTGTGTCCTTTGAAGCCCTCTCTTTTCCAGGGTAGCCATTCTTGAAAACAACCAAAGCACAAACATGAAAAACAGGTCGAATAATACGCTTTTTCGAATCTAATATAAGCATTTTCCAAGTGTCCCCTGAACTATGTCACTCTAAGATGGTGCAGGGTCGCCTCTAGGCCGGCCGCTCAGACTACCTCCCTCCATCAGTGTGGTCATACGGGATTGTTGTGTGATGTCAGCCAGACGCTTGCTGTGTGGTTGGAGGAGAGAGCAGCTTGGATGGAGTGTGTCTTTGTGTGAGAGTGAAAAAGGGCCACTCATTATGATTCCAGGCAGGGTGTGGGTAAATCACCTCCTTACTAGGGCCTATTCAGGCCTTCATCTCTAAAACACCCACAACACTGAAGGGAATCTGATGGCAAACAGCTTTGTGATTTGGACTACAAAGTTATGAATCAGCATTATATAATGAAAAGCAATATTTTAGGTTAATTGGTTGAATGTTAATATGGATGAAAGAAAGAAAGTTAAGGTGAAGGCCAATGAAACCCCTTAATTATGTCTGAGAGGTAATAAACCCCACCAGGAATACACAATGAAAAAAATCACAGTATAGAGGACAAAGTCACGTTAATAAGAAGGTCAAAACATAAAATCATCCAGTCAGAATGATTATGTTTTCTTTTTGCCCTTCCTTAAACCTTTGCGATCCCAACACATCCAAAGCATTCTTAAGCAGTACATATGTTAATATTTCTTCCACACAAGTCTGTTGACGGTTGATTTACAGTCCCATGGCAACCTGTGTGCAAAACAACTCCTGGAAAGGGGAGAGGGGAGCAGAGGAGACACCAGGCAGCGAACTCTGAGCCAAAACTTTGACACCAATTGCAGCTGGTGGAAAGACTGGATTATCTTATTTCTAGTATGTGCTAAACCCTGCTTTGCATTTCATATCTAATGTGTTCTGAAAAGCCAATGCTTTTTAGTAAGATGGTTCTTGCCGTGAGTAATCTGATTAGTTTCCTTTTCCTGTGTCTGTGGAGCCAATTAAGATAGCATCTCCCATGACATTCCTGCCCGCCTGAGATGCCAGCCTGCACTCATTACTCCTCTCTCATCTTCAGGAGTTGTTTCTGCCAAATGGGACTGAAACACAGCTGGGTGAAGAAAGGGGAGAGTAAACTCAGATGCAACTCTGTGATATGATCAAAAATGATGATCAATCCCCACCAGCCATCTCAGATAGAGAGATCAAAGAATGGAAAAAGACAGAGGAGTGGACTCCTTCGACAGAGAGGGAGTCACTTGGTTTTCCCACACAGAAGATCGCTTACGTTGGCGTGGGCGAGCTCTGACTGACAGGGCATCTGAGGCTTCCGGATGTAAAGAGAGATACACAAACATCCTTTATTATCTGGCCACTAGGGGGAGCTCTGATAAAAAACATTTCCATCACTTATTTGGCATTTTTAAACGATAGTGCCTGGACAAATTGCGAGAAAGACACAATAACAATCAAAGCTAACAGCACAACATCCACGAGACATCGAGATGACACCGGAGGGGGTTCTGCATTCGGTTATGTGAATGTTTTTATGATGTTGTGGCGTAATAATGCTTACAGGCAGGTTCTCCTTCTGCTGCAGCGCGGCCTTCTTCTTCCAAAGCCGATCCCGGAGCTCAATGATCCGTTTGTCCATCGCAGCCACCTCCAGGTTGCGTTTGTTCAGACCTTCTCTCTGCTGCTGCAACTTAGAGTTCTGATCCTGGTTGAGTTTGTTCCTCAGCTGGACACCAGGACAAAGACAAGACAGAGTTCAATGTTTGTGTTCACTTGAAACAAAGACCATCTTTGGAGCTCAGTTTTGTTTTGGTGTTGAATTGAATAGAGTCTACACTGCTTCTGCACACCTGGAGTTCCTTGTAGAGACGGTCCAGTTCAGCCGCCGAGCTCTGATTTTCATGGAAGTTTTCCATTTTGCCATTTTTGAGCAACTCCAGCTGACGGCTAAGCTCCTCCACCTTGGAAGCAGCCATCACTAGTTCTCTCTGCTTCTGCTGGAACAGGTTGTTCATCTGCTCGATCTCTTCCACTGGAGAGGGAGAGGCGTGAAGACGAGGGGACGGGGAGGTGTGAGAGACAACGTCATGAAGACGGAAAGTAAAACGGAAGACATTGTGTCGGAATTTAAGATTCTACTCGTACAAAATCCAGAGCAGGCATCCATTCACACAATCCAGTCAGTCCATGAGCTCTTACCCAGTTTGCCATTGCTGAGGCGTTTCTGCTCCACTTGGCCCTTGAGGGCCCGGACCTTCTTGAGCCGAGTCTCCTGGTTGTCGATGTGCTCTCGGAGGCGCTGCAGCTTCTCCTGCTCAGAGGCTTGCTGCTGCTGCCGCTGCTCCTGCTGCTTTAAGTAGCGCAGCCGCTGCTCCTGGAAAGATAAAAGAGCGGAAAGAGGAGCATGGAGCAAAGGTCACAAACGGAATAAATCAGACACATCCCAGATCTCTTTCATTTATGAGTTATCCATGGCCGAATATTTGCCAACAGCTGCTGAAAAAGTGTCATAAGGCAAAGCACCGAACTACATCTGTACTGAGATGTCAGGGGCTAGCTGTAAAAACATGATTTGAACTCTTGAAGATCGCTGTGAATGCAATTCATAACTTACGAGGTGAAACGAGGATAAAGAAAACCTTCTGTGTAGTGAAACAGTCGGTGGAGCGAAACCTCGTGAAACATTCCAAACAAATAGTTGACCTCTGACACACTGAGCTGTACACCTGCTCGAGCTCTCCCAAACAGGTTCTAAGATAGCGCACCGATTCCAGGCGATGTGTGCCGATGGTAATGCCTGTTTGTTTACTTGCCTTACGTTACTTGAAGTGAACATGACTGCTTGAGGCTACATTCCTTGCAAGCTAAATCATTCTCAGGCAAAAGTCGATTGGATCAGAATGCTCGAGTGGTTAATGACACAGGTTGCAGTTGGCAGACAATATGTAAGCATGTGTTTTAAAAACAAAAAGATTAAGACACGTTTTGTTAAGTTATCTAAATACAGTGCATAAACATGTGTCTGGGTCGGCAGAACGGGAACAAATGTTGGTGCCTCAGCAAGAACCAAAACATGCACAGGGAAAAACAAGGTCAGCCAAGCATTTCATTATATCACAGATGTCCCAAAACAAGTTAAAAAAACCCCCAATATCTTAAAATATGAGAGGACTCCTGCACAGTGAGAATCAAAAGGCAGGCCGCCGTCTCCGGCATCTCAAATTATAAACAGTACACCTGCAGCCATCCACAACTCATCTAACCTGTCTATCACAACCATCACATACAGTGCATCCAGAAAGTATTCACAGCGCTTCACTTTTTCCACATTTTGTTATGTTACAGCCTTATTCCAAAATGAATTAAATTCATTATTTTCCTCAACATTCTACACACAAAAACCTATATTGACAAAGTGAAAACTGTTTTTTGCAAATTTTTGCAAATCTGTTAAAAATAAAGAACGAAAACATAACATGTACATAAGTATTCACAGCCTTTGCCATGACACTCAAAATGTAGCTCAGGTGCATCCGGTTTCCACTGATCATCCTTGAGATGTTTGATTGGAGTCCACCTGTGCTAAATTCAGTTGATTGGACATGATCGAGAAAGGAACCCACCTGTCTATATAAGGTATCACAGTTGACAGTGCATATCAGAGCATAAACCAAGCCATGAAGTTCAAGGAATTATCTATAGACCTCTGAGACAGAATTGTATCGAGGCACAGATCTGGAGAAGTGTACAGAAAGATTTCTGCAGCATTGAAAGTCCCAATGAGCACAGTGGCCTCCATCATCCGGACATGGAAGAAGTTTGGAACCACCAGGACTCTTCCTAGAGTTGGCCGCCCAGCCAGACTGAGCGATCGGGGGAGAAGGGCCTTAGTCAGGGAGGTGACCAGGAACCCGATGGTCACTCTGACAGAGCTCCAGCGTTGTTCTATGAAGAGAGGAGAACCTTCCAGAAGGACAACCATCTCTGCAGCACTCCACAAATCAGGCCTGTTTGGTAGAGTGGCCAGACGGAAGCCACTCCTCAGTAAAAAGCACATGACAGCCCGCCTAGAGTTTGCAAAAAAAGCACCTGAAGGACTCTCAGACCATGAGAAACAAAATTCTCTGGTCTGATGAAACAGAGATTGAAGTCTTTGGCCTGAATGCCAAGCGTCATGTCTGGAGGAAACCAGGCACTGCTCATCACCTGGTCAATACCATCCCTCCAGTGAAGCATGGTGGTGGCAGCATCATGCTGTGGGGATGTTTTTCAGCGGGAGGAACTGGGAGACGAGTCAGGATTGAGGGAAAGATTAATGCAGCAATGTACAGAGACATCCTCGATGAAAACATGCTCCAAAGCGCTCTGGACCTCAGACTGGGGCGACGGTTCATCTTCCAACAGGACAACGACCCGAAGCACACAGCCAAGATAACAAAGGAGTGGCTTCGGGACAACTCTGTGAAGGTCCTGGAGTGGCCCAGCCAGAGCCCTGACTTGAACCCGATTGAACATCTCTGGAGAGCTGATGGACCTGATGGAACTTGAGGTTCTGCAAAGAAGAATGGGAGAAACTGCCCAGAAATAGGTGTGCCACGCTTGTGGAATCATACCCAAGAAGACTTGAGGCTGTAATTGCTGCCAAAGGTGCTTCAACAAAGAATTGAGCAAAGGCTGTGAATACTTATGTACATGTTATGTTTTCGTTCTTTATTTTTAATAAATGTGCAAAAATGTGCAAAAAACAGTTTTCACTTTGTCATTATGGGTTTTTGTGTGTAGAATGTTGAGGAAAATAATGAATTTAATCCATTTTGGAATAAGGCTGTAAAATAACAAAATGTGGAAAAAATGAAGCGCTGTGAATACTTTCCGGATGCACTGTACACTCGGTCTTCACATTGTTGTTGTCATAAGTGCACTAGATTGGTTTTAGTACCTTTGTTCTGTGTACCATCTTCCCACTTTATACCAATTACCCCCTCTTTAATCCAGCTCCATACATTTGTCTCTCCACCTCTGACTTTTACTTTCATCTCCACCATTTAAACCTCTCCATCCCCTGAATACACCCAGCTCTCTACCAGTCCCCATCCCCCCTTTCATCTTGCACTCCGTCTTTACTCACCTTAGAAGCAAGGAGCTGTTGTTGAGTTTCTATTTGTTGTTGCTGTCTGGCAGCCATCTCCTGTAGTTCAGCCAGCGTCATGTCCATCCTGGGTGTTGCCACCTGGGCAGACATTAATAGAGGGACAAAGGACAAAAGAAAACACGTTCAATCTTGTGTTGATACAGTAATACGCACTATTGAGAGTCAATCATGGAAATACAATACAGTAAGTGTTGCACTAAAGTCAGAGAAGAAGAAGTAGCAACAGAGAAAACACAAGTGGGTTGATAAGTAAAGCAATCCCTTCATATTTACACAAAAGAATCGGACCGATGGAGACTATTTGCGGATTTCAGAATCCTTAAAATATGTTTTTTCAAGTGACATTCTTAATGTTTTCATGTTGATTTGCATTTATAGACTGCAGGGTGTTTTTTAAATAAATTGAATCAATTAGTACCCTTTAGAAAATCATCAAATTGGCTGCTTGTTTCAAAGAAACAAAACAGGTCACAGCATTTATGTTAATAATAAAATCTAAAAAAAATAAAAGACAAAAATTAAAACATCTTGATGGAGATGCATTTTTTGAGCTGCAATGATACAAGGAAGCTATGACTGTAATTATGTTATCGCAATATAAACGTCTTTGTAAATTAGTTCCAACTCTTTTGTTCTTCTTAAACCTAAGAACATAATAAAAAGAAAAAATGTGCTAAAGTATGGATATGGTGTCGTATGGGGTAAGACAATCATTTTTTGTGAGAATAAATCAAAGTTCTTCTTATAACAATGGAAACATCCTGTTGGAAGACAGACACACTCACCCCATTCTCCATTCTTCTGTCTTGGGGACCCTTCACTCCATTCCTCTTCTGCTCGGAGCCTCTTGGCCCGCCTGAGGAACCAACATGACAGAAGACTCAATCAGACGTCACAATCTACTGCCGGTCTTCATCTACGGTGGCGGCTTCAGTTTAGTCCAAACCAAGAAACGTCAAATCAAGCAAACTATTGGCCTTTGCAGACTACTTTGAAAAATGAATTCCCATTGCATGTCTGCCCACCGCGATCTCCAAAGAACATGGCTACACACTGTACGGCTTTCTCTGGACCTGCTGCAGAGGAGATTGTGGATCAGGAGACGACGAGGCAAAACAGACTGGCTACTGCTGAATGATCTTAGCTTCTCTGGGTAACAACTGGGATAAGTGTTCTTTGTGACTTGCAGTAATCTCAGGATTTAACCTAATACATAATCGTCTGGCGGTGGGTCCCACAACCGTGTGCTTGTCTGTGTACTTAAATGCACTTATATCCTACAATGCGACTGGCATGTGACAGCTGAGAGGAGGGGTCTGGCAATCCAGATCCCATCCATAAAGCCGTGGCCCATGACCAAAGCCCTTGAGCTTACATAATGGTTTTAAATGACCTTTGACATACAGAATGTCTGTTAAATACATGCACTGGTTAATGTTGTAAACATAACACCATATTAAGGCTCAATAAGAGTCCTTTAGTGTGAGGTTATTTCGCTAGCTCACTTCACGAAGAATTCATTTGTCCTGACGTGGTGAAAAAGAACACACGTGCATAACAACAGGAAGTGTGAACATTTAACCGACTCTGTACGACCGGTAGGGCCGAGTACCGGATGATACTTACCAATATTAACAGCACAGAAACAGGAGACCACATTAACAAATCCTCTGTGTTACAAACACTGAGCAGAGCTAAGCTAACAGTGTGGGGAAACAAGAGCAAGCTCAGATAACAGGAAGGGGAAAACAGCCATCTAATCCCTGGGCCAGACTCAAGCTGTGGGGGGTAAAAGGGTTTAGTTACGCAACTAGGAGCTGAGAGGAGAGCAAAATACTGGAGTTTTCTGTGTTCCTAAGAAAACTGAAAAGTAACAGGCTTATGACGATGTGCCTGGGACACCCTGGCCTCCAACAGTACGGCTAAATAAGCAAACAAGGCAAACGTTATGTGGCCCTCTTAGAAAAAGTTTGGGGACCCCTGGTTTAGAGACTGCAGGCATCTCTGGAGTTTACTACGCTGGTGTAAAATGTCTTCTCTCTGGGGAATGCCCTCGTCCAAACCATGACTCTTATGTGAGAGACGATAGAAACTCTCGCCTCTACCTGTATGTGCGGTCGGGCTGTGTGTTGGAGATGGGACACGTACCTGATTCCCTGCCAGGGGCTCGATTGTGGCGCAGAAAGAAGCGCACCTCTGCCCTGTGTTGTCCCCATCGTTGGAGCACATCCAGCATTCTCTCCCCGTCACCTACAGCTCGCTCTGCAGACAGAATATAAATGTCAGCGCTCAAGTGTGAGATTAAAACACACCCATAAAGTCAACATTAAGAATGTTTACTTTGACTCAATTTGGCACGGTTAAAATACCATTTAGGTCAAGTGTGCATGTGAGGTTTGCAAAATCCTGTTCATGTACGAGCCCGACAGTGAAAGTTGATTAATTTCACCGTCGTCGTCTGCATCTAGTTGATCGTTCTGAGTAATGACCTTGAGTATAAACAACTGTGATGTGTTGTCAATTGTTCCGGCTGGTTCTGAGCCAAAAGGCTCATCATCCATTCCTCAGACATTTTCTTCAGCCAGCTTAAGACCGGTTCATTACACAAATGGACTGACACTTTACAGTCAAGTAGAGGTCAAGGAAACCGATGTATTATAACGGCATGACTGCAAAACAAGTCAGATGAATGATGTCATATTCCGATTATAATAGATTTACATCTACATTTGATGCAAAGTGTCACTGCTGTGTATTCAAGGAGAATCAGCAGCGGTCTGAGAAATGGCAGCAAAATTAGACAATCTTTTCAGACTACTTGTGGAAGTACTTAAACACAATAATTGCCACTTTCGTCACTCTTACGGCAGCATCACCATGGAAACAACTACGAAGCCTGGCTCCTTGAGTTTTGATTCTGAATACCTCCTGACTCAAAGATGGAGGAAAAGGGGAAAGCATGAAATCCCCCTCTCTCCCTCCTTCCCTCCTTTCACCTGAGAGACGTCTGGGTGCTTGTGTTTGTTGCAGGGATTATGGGCTCTGCTTCATTTGCATTGTGGACCCAAAAGAGATAAGCCCTTCAAAAAGAAATTATTAAACAGTTGACCACACAGCTAATCTCCATATATGATCCACTTCAGAAAAGCAATTTCCCTCTAATTAAAAGAAAGAAGACAAACAAGTGTCTGCACACCGACTCCAGTCCCTTGGGATGCATCCATAATATTCCACAACCAAAACAGCACGTGACTGGAAATCCCATGTTCTTCATTGTGGACAGATGAATAAGGAGAACACTGCGGGAAGTGTCACCGTCACTCACCAGATCCACGCCACATCTCAGAGAGGTGACAGTCTGCTTCCCCTGGCTCCTTGCACAACTCCACCACGTCCCGGCACAGCGTCTCCGGGGTAACAGGAACCTCAGTAAAATGCTGGTCATTGTTACTGAGGTATACTGTCAGGAACATCTGGGGACAACGGCGAAAAGAGAGTGAGGCAGATGAAATGTAGAAGTTAAATAACAGAAGAAAAAGGAGCGTGTGTGTGTGTGTGTGTGTGTGTGTGTGTTTCACCAGCTCTTCAGACATGGAATAGATTGCTGGCTTCATCCGTTAAAGTGATAGCATTTTGTCATTCAGATATTGGTTACTTTACGTTAATATTTTGTGCAGCAGATTCAAACATGGCAGCATATTTAGAATCAAAATGTATTTGGTCACTGAAGCATTGATGACCCTTGTGAGCACGATGGATGCTCTTCATCACTCCCAACAGTGAACGACTGATGCTACTGTTTGGTTTATAATATCAAAAAGTGCACAATCATTTGATGACAGGACTTTAAGTTGTGGTTCTCATTTAATTCCTCTTAGCTCACTCAGTGTATGTAAAATATTTTGCTGGATATTTATATATTCACCCACTCAGTTGTCATGAATGAACATTGGAAATGCATCGAGACTGTTTGCCAAATTGTTATTGATTGATATAATACATTTGTTGCAGTCATTTTAGGAGGCGGTACAAGGATTTAGTTTCCCCCCCTTTCTCTGTGTGACTCACTTTGCACGGCTACAGTCTTGAACTTAATCTGACAGCCTTCAATTCAGAATTGAATTGTTGTGTTAAAAGTGATACGGAAACATTACTAGGTCAGACCTAAAAAGATTGCTGCTGTGAGCATAAAGAGACCATAATATTTACTCAGATACGAGTAGCCTGTTAAATACTGTCAGGTTAACAAAGAGGGGGGCGTGTCTAAAAGAAGGAACAGATAGCAACATCTACTCCGAGCCCTTATTCCTCTAATCATCAGAGGCCAGCTCCCAGAATGCCATTTTACTACATGTCATCTAACTGCTAACTAGTGCTGTCACCACTGTGAGAGATCTCTATACACACACACGCAGAGGCACGCACACGCACACACACAGAGTACAAATAAAACAACTATCTCAATGAAGATGTCTCTGGTGAAGAAGTGGACTGTGAACACCTTCAGCTCCAGTAGAACAACAACACTGAGCAGAAAATGGAGCCCTCTGAGAACAAGCATCCCGAACGCTGGAATATGTCACATGTGTCACTGTATTGTTTTCAAAAGCTAAGAGGGAATTTTCAAATCAATACTTATACAGGATATTGTTATATTATAGTTCATCTTTAGTGTCATAGTAGGCATTGGGTGTATCATTTAATAAAAGAAAAAAGGCCCACGTCGAACTAAAGCCTCAACAATCTATTTTGAAAAAACACATCTGGGAGTGAAACATAATTTTCTGCTTATATGATGTCAACAAAAAAACCTGACACTAAACATGAAAGTGAAAACGGGTTCTCTGCGTTATCACGATTGGACTGTGCTGGAATATGATCCCATCAGAAATGTCTTGATCCAAAAAGGAAAGTGAGAGCTTTGATAAGGCTGCAATAAAATCAATGTTGAAACACAACATAGCAAACTTTCTGTATTAGCCCAACATCAGGAGCCCAAAAGCTAGACTAACCTGGAAAGTGTATAACGGTCATGCTCTGGGCTGAGCCCCTCCCACTAATTGACCGGTGCAGCTGGAATTCATTACCCAATCAAGCTCCAGGCTTGATATTCTCCAGCCCTGCACTCACTCCTGACGACCCTTCCTCCACCCTGACGACCCTTCCTCCAGCCTGACGACCCTTCCTCCGGCCTGCTCACCAGATTCCAGCCCCTAGTTCTTTCCTAATAAAGGCTATACGACCATTTCTGCTGTCTGTGTTTTTGGTCCAGCTCCACAAACAACATGACAATAATTGTTAGAATAGTATCGTTCGTGTCCTAAAACCTCCAGGTTGAACTGCTAGGTTTTTCTATTCTCAGCACGCTGCCGTGAACAGCCGTGCCTATCGGGTCTGTGGTGGGAACATCAGGTCAGCAGGGTCATGAGCACAAAGGGCTTGGGGGGCAGAGCAGCTGCAGCCATGGTGCAGAAACAAAAGTATTTGAGTTGCTTTTGAACTGAGGTGCACGGCGACAAAGCACGACAGCCTTAAGATAAGTGGCTTTATTCCTCTTGTCTTCTTCAAATGAAGCTTACTGAGTGGGCAGGTGACATGTTTCCTCTGAAAATCTCCTTGGCAACATACACAACCGGAAACGGTTCTCTTTTTTTCATGGTAAAGGTGGAAACGAGGGCCAGCGGTCGGACACAGAGGACCCAAGTCAACTGGTTTGTTCCATAGAGATGCAAATGAAGGATCCCCGTCAATAGAGCGGATCAGCAGTGCGTCATCCTCGTCGGTAAACTACAGTACAGACGTCGGCCCTGTATTCCTCACCGGCCATATAAGACCTAACAACTCTGTGCTGAAGGACCACCCCGGAGAACAAAGCCAAAACTAAGACTTTTCCCTTCCTGTCTGCTTATCAGAATAGTTTTACTGTTTGTGGAACAGAGCTGAGAAATAAACTTATCAGTTAACATAATAAACTACATTGTCCTGGGCTGTAATTAAACTAAAACCTCAATTGGCAACAATGTTATGTAGTCTGCCTTGAGCGGAAAAAAAACAATTGAGAGATCAACACAGAGCAGCTGACATCATCACAACTTTCCAACAATGTAGAACATTCAAATGACCCTGTTAATATTTGGAGAACGAAAGAGAGACGAGAGAGCGAAGGGGGGCGGAGGGCGCGCATCTGAGAGAAAGTGAGGAGACGGGACACATCGATGGGAGGGGAATGGAGTCCCGAGAGTGGCAATTCCTACAATAAAATCAAATTCTCTTCAGCAGCACTAAAGTTAATGAACCAAGGCCACCTCTATCCAGACCTAGCCTCCATCCAGATGAGTAAGCACTCTGCGGCTGACCTTCATGCACCTCGTGCACACGGGCAGATTATAGACTCGGATGTCGCACACACGTGTAACATTTACTGAATTTTTTAAAAAACTAATCAGGCTAATTTTCATACATATTTATATTGCTTTAGGTAGATTACAATTTGCAATGAAACATAGGGTTATTTAACATTAATATAAATTCATGTGTATCAATTAAAATTTATAACAGTATTCATATTGCAAAATATTGTTTATACACACTAGTCTTATTAACACAGGAAAAAAGTCCACTTTGACTTGCTATTATTAGCAGACCTGCGTGTGTAAACAAAATAATAAACTTGTTTTATGCAAAATCACATTTTAATATGAAAAAGAAATCTCCATGATTGATTTATGTGGTCTACCTAGACAGAGGGGTGAGAAGAGAGACCCTCATTTCGACTGAGCCAAACAACATGAGAGTTCATTAAATATTCATAGATACAACAGCGAGCAGAATTAAACACCTCAATAACAACAATAGCCTCTTTAAGAATAGACAAAGTAGCACAACATCTCAGCAGAAATAATCGTCTTTGGTAGCTTTCCACAACCGGGGAGCCGAGCGGCACCAATTTAAATTGCATGACATTTGACAAAAGTGTGCTACACTGGCCCTCTGTCCATCAGAGTGGATCACATGGAGGAAACTGCTGAATTGCACTTCCTGAAGTGCAAAGAGATTGCCCCGGGGTAGGAGACGGGGACGAGCTGCCTCTGCTGCAGCGGTCCACTATCATAACGATAGATTTCTAATTCCATCACAGCGTCAGTTTAGTCCAATCTGTCTCCCAGGGTTTGGGTCTGCTGTGACAGAATAGAATTGCAAGATGCCAATTACTGTATCACCAGTGCAAAGAAAATGTGGCTGTTAACACTGCAGCCTGTACTGTAGATATTCTCAAAGCAGCGCAGCTATAAGACGAGGTCATTGGGGCTATATCTCTGGGATTAAGTTAATCCGCTATATAAAAAATATAGCCTTTCAACAGACTACTCGCTCAGTCTAACAATAGTAAGCGTCAATTTAATAGCCTGCAGATAGGATACAGCCACTATGCCTTACGTTTTAGAGGGAATATCCTTCCAGGTACCCAAGGCCCAAAAGTATACAGGTGTTCATTTTCATAAAAAGTGAAGTGCCTAGTTTATCCATGAAAGTAGGTACTGTAGTAACTACAGTCTTGAGAGTAAATGGCTCATGTTTTAGAACATCTGTTCTAATAACACAGATAGGAGAGTGTGTGTGTGTGTGGGGGGAGGGGGTATCTCTCTCTCAGAGATGAAAGGCAGTAAGATCAAACCCTCATACAAAAGACACTGTAACAAGAACACATCTTAGAGAGATGGTGACTGCAGCTGGCAGCACATACTTAACCTGCCCGTTGAAAAGGGCTGAGAGGTTGAGAAAAAAAGAAACAAAAAACACAAAGGAATACTGTAAAGGTTGTTCTGGATTATTGCATAACAGGCTTCTTTTGTCAATGATTTTGTCCTGTATGAAATTAAATAAGGTGCCGTTCCTGCAGGGAAGTGCAGGACTATTATGCGATAAACGGAAGATATCAGCTACAAAGCCTCCATGCTGATTTGGCCCTTTACTGTGAAATTTGGAACCCTTCTCCATTAAAAGCAATTGATTTCAGGCCTGAGGGGGACATGCTTTTCAAGCCTCTCTAGTTGTTTAGACAGGACTCTGAGATGACTTGAGTTTGAAGAGCAACACTGTACCGATAACCAATTACAGGAAGGAATGCTATGCTGATGTGGGTGTGGCACTCCCACTGATCCTTCAGATAAGGAACATGTGCACTGCAGCAATAGAGTGTAAACGTACAGGACAGGTCCAAGGAAAATGAAGTTACAAGAATGGTCTTTTGACAACGCTATTTCAAGCAGGCCTAGTAGCATTCCAACCCCCGTCTCACCTTCACAATGCACTCTCTCCTTGCGAGGGTCAATTCTATCGGTCTCTCAAGATCATTGTCCAAATGCAATTGGTCCCTTATTACATTACGGGTGATCAAAACTGTTTGCCACTGCAGTTTCCCATTTCCAAGAATAGACAAACCACTCGGGATTATACTGTAATGGAATTACTTCATTATCAGGATAACTAGCAAATCAAAGCTCATCCCGTTACCGAGAATTCACATCAATACAACTAAAAACACCGGCAGCTACGTCAGAGATGATTCATTATCTTTGATTGGTGTTTCATGCACAATTTCAACTCCATTCAAAACGTTGAAACTGTTGTTGAGTGTCTTGAGTGAGAAGAGATCATTATTTTTCTCTCACCAAGTAGCATTTCATATATTTTAAGTTTGTCAAAGTGTTGTATGAGCCTGTTAAATCTCAAACAGAGAACTTCAGCTATGCATATCATAATGTGTCGCTATATGGTCCAAGGTAGACCCGATTACAACCTCCTGCTGATAAAAGAGTGATAAATATGAATCAATTATGTTCATTTCTTAGGAGGTAAAACGTTGCTGAAGTGAAGGCCAGTGTAGTATTCTATAAATAAGACAAATCCTTTCAGTGTGTTGAATTAACAAAGAAACCACAATTTACCACTGACACCAATTTGGTAAATCTGCATTATGCTCCCAAGACAAAAGAGCCCAATAGCTAGTTAATAAATATTGTGATGAAAACCCAATATTACGTTTTAGATTTCTGTGCGTATCTACATTTTGACTATATCGCTGGCTTGGAGGAGCACCAAGGATGTAGTTAGATCATATGGGGCAGATGTGATGCCTCGGAGCAAAATGGGACAACTGGGGAAGTGGATAGTTTGAGACAAGTTGGCAGCAGTAGAAGTCGAAGACAACAGGGGCTCGACTATCTCTTTGACCACCCCTGAGGGGGTCCCACTTATTGGCTGCTGGGCCTTCTGTCCACACACTTTCAATTACACGTATCGCTGCGGTAAGCAAATGAGTCAACTTGGTCTTGTTGAGGGCGTCACCTACAGCGGGTCCGTAAGACACTGCAGCAGCATCTTCGTCTCTGTTCTCCCTGCCACAGCTTCAAGAGTTGACACAGTTCCAGCACAGCAGTCCTTCAAAAAGGCAAGACAGCAGAAAACTCTAATGGCTTAATGCATTATTCCTCTTCATCTGTCCCTCTCACTTTCCGTACGCTGCATTAGGGGGATGAAGGGGTGAGGGAGAAAAGGTCAGGGGCAACAAACAGGAAAACCCATGCGGAATCTGAACACACAGTCGCCTCATTCAGCTGCAACATTTAGGAGGGGAAAAACAAGCAGTTTTTACACACTCAAGCTGCAGCGAGCTGTGACTCTTCGATCAGGACAACCTCTTCTCTTTGTCTGCACTGCAGTATACTTAGACGATCACTCTACCATCTGCATTCTCGCCATAGTCTTCCATTCCTGGTGTACGCGATGAGAGCGTCCAGACTTGTGCTTATCTGAGAGATAAGGGAAATGGCAGTCAAAATGAAGCGGAGGGGAAAGGATGCATCCTTTGTTCCCAGCCTTCTTGACAGTTAAACGAAGTAATTCAGAGTAACATGGCATAGCTGGAGGCCATTGCAGATCATAAACTAAAGCTTAAATTAGAGAACATTACTATATAGTCTGTTATATGTGAACTTATTGTGTAAAAACAATCTTACACCAACACTCATGGAGTGAAACTAAAAGCAAAAGGGTAGCGATTCAAAATGTGGCAGACACGCTTTTTGGCTTCCTAAAAAAGAAAAACACTGAACGCTGTATTTGTGTCATTTCATCTGCTACATAAAAAGAGACTTTGGTGAAGCAGGAGAGAGGGGGATCGGAGAAGGCAGAGTACAAAAGCTCTTTTCCAATGCAGGAACTTTTCGAGGATCTTTTTGTGGAATCAAGAACAGCCGCTCCCTTTTGACCAGAGGAAACGGTGTTTAAACTTGGCTAACGGGACACTCGCTTCTGTCCCCAACAGAGTCACCGGGCCAAGGGTTCGGGGTTAGAGTAACTATCCGAGAACAGAGTATTGTTTGAACAGTATCGATAGTAGGCCAACAAAAGTGTAGCCGACATTTGAGATTTAAACAAACCAGAAAAAACAACCATTCACACCGTAGTACATTACAAAAGAACGATGCATCGGAATAGTTCTCTTGTTATGCAACAACAAAAAACTCCCTCTTAAAAAAAGACACCGTTTCCAGTTAAAATGTGCAAACAGGACCATAAAGAACAATTTTTTTTATTCCTCACTTATTTCCTACTTTACCTTAGTTCCTGGGACTATGTGGTAAAAAAGGGGCCACGGGTTTCCGATAAGGCCGATTCCCAGCCCACCCTGGGTACACTTCTGACCCATGGCTAGACCACTGTTTCAGCCTCAAACAATGCTGTCACAAGGCCCTCGCTGCTTTCTGGCATTGGACCACTTTAATGTGTAAATCAGCTTTTCACCTGAATTCCTCACAGATGGGAGTCACTCAATATTCCATGGCGGGTAAGTCGATACCTGCTCCGGTGACTGTTGTGCTCCCACTTAGAAACCAGGCTAATGTGATGCCTGTATTGTGGAATGTGCTGCACAGTCAGACAGTGTGCATTCAAGAAAATGATTTTACATATTATCATTTGTCTCAGTTACATTTTTGTTTTTCCCCGTGATATTAAATCAGGCTTGTGTACAACATGTTATAATCAACTACTCAGTGCTAAGAAGACATTTAACCAGGTTGCAGAGTTGCCAGGAAAGGATCAATGCTGCCCATTTGCACCACTCTTTTCAGCCAATACCGATAACTCTTCTTCTTCAAATACGAGTCAAAACATTGCCCTTGAAAGTCCTTGGCTGTCACTGATGATGCTGCTTACGTAACTATCATATACTCTCCCAAAGACTAAACACAAAGCCTGTGCTGGCGCAAAGAAAGCCTTCTCGGGTTTCTGTTGACGCACAGGCCTCCAGAACATCATCTCATTTCCCCATACCATCGCCACAACGTTTAGCAACAGTGAGATTTGTTGCGGTGTAAATGTACATTGTACAAATGTGTGTGGACAAAGAATGCAAAACTGTGGCATATGTTGCATAGTTAAGTGTACCTGCTTGAATATACACCTCTCATGGGAGAGGAATGAAGTAGTAATATGTTCCTGCAGCATTTTACATCTGGCAAAACTCCCCAACTCTCATGTTGCCAGAGTGTTCTATCGAATATAATTCATCAGGACCAAAAATACACAAGGTCATATGAATTAAGACACCGGCAGAGAATTTAAGCACAAATGTGGCATTGATAAGAGTCTGTAGAAAAACGCCTGGTTTAAGGAGAGATAAAAGTAAAATCAGGGGTAAATGAGTTATACCTTGCTATGGTTCAATAAAGTGTGTGTATCCCTTATCAGGGGGCTGCCACAGCACAGGCAACACACAATGTGCTCCACACAACACGCTGTTTAAGAGATCCTGCAGCTCATTGTGTTCAGCAAACAGTGACCCCTTATTTACCATCCCAGCCAATTATTACCACACTACATTTTCACGACCCCCGAGCCCCTGGTCTGTGTATAAGCAGGGTCATGGGCTATAACAATAAGTCACATCAGATATTTCTATATAGAGGCCATTTTGAGTTTATCAGGCAGCACCAGAAGCTGGATCTCATTCAAACACACCAGACATACAGAATCAGGTGAAGAATTGGGGTAAAGAGGGTGGCTACCAAAGTCTCATGGGGCCTATAAAGAAGCAGATCTTGTCTGAAAACATGCACGGGTGACAGTTTATATCAGTGTCCACAAGAACAGAGCTTGATGACAACAAATGACCATGTGCCAGCAGACGGAGGAGGTCATGCACCAGACAGGAGTATCCAAATACGACTGTCTCCACAGCTAAGATGATTACTTCTCTAATCAAGCGGTTTGACTGGAAGCACAGGTCTGAGACTGAGCAGAGATGGGGTTCATTAGTAGAACCAGAACTTACTAAAACAGATGATTACATTGGATTGTTCATTAGTTGTTGTGTCCTTGTAAATGTGTGTACCTGTGTGTTGTACAGCATGTTACTTAACATATTTCGACAGAATGGTCCAGAATTAACCAGTGAAGTTGAGACAAAAACATTAATTGCAACAGTGGTGCAACATGTGCTGTACCGTCCTCAGTTTTCACATGATTAGTTTATTAAGCTACCAGCCTATCAACAGACTGTGTGTTTTGTTATTATTATTACTAATTTGACAGATTAATCATTAATGTATTTTACCAAAAAAGAAATGTCACAATACTCTGGCTTCAGCGATGTTTCTTTTTATTTGCTTTTTTTCCCTGTTTTATATTTTTGTTCGCTTTATTTTAGTAGAATAAAATAAGCAATATAAATACTTTCCTTTGAGCTCTGGAAATTGTGACGGGAACTTTTCACTTTGTTTATGGCATTTAATTAAATAAATAAATTGACAAATGAATAATGAAAACACGTGTTGTTTGCAGCCTTATTTGTCATGAATTTCTCAGTTAAATAAATAAATTGTAGACATAACTTGGGTTAGTTATCAATCTTTTTTTTACCAGTAAGCAGCCAAAGTGACAGAGAAGTAAAAGTGCTTCTTTAAAAAACGTGTTTACTATTTTACATTATATATAATGTATTCATGGGGAAATTCTATTTGTTGGGACGACAGTGAGCACATAATAAGTCCACTGTGCACTGCCCTCTCTACATACATCAACAAAATGCTGAGAGATAGACGCTGTCACTGCAGAAAGAGCAATGGACCGCTGAAGATGATGATGATGGAGATGATGACATATGGCAGGAGGCCAGAGCTGGAGTTCGCTAGTGTTATCAAGACTTGGCAGGCACCTTCTTCTGAGCGGGCTGGATGTGTGTAACTCTAACAAAGCCTACAATACATACATCTGCGATACATGCATGTGTTGCCAGGTAGATGTCGCCTGTCCCAAGACAGGCTCTCGAATCTAGTTACACCGTGGCGCTGTGACGCAGGGGACGTCGGCTGGTTCAGCGTTACATGTAAAATAGCCACCCGGAGTCAAATGTGCGGATGTTATTACAGAGAGCAAATAGATGACATAGCTTCTAACCAAACACGACACACACATCTGTCACTGCTAATAAACTTCTCAAAACAAACCCGGGCTACCGGAGACACAGAATATCAAACGCCCCAACTTGCCAGTTTAAATGTCCAGGTAACTCACAGTGTAAACAATGCGGCAATATAAATGTCGGAAACGGACGTATTTAGCTCTAGGACAACGTTAAATCGTTTAACCAAGTGATTAAAGCACAAACTCACCGGCATCATTTTAGCTTCGTACCGCATTTAGCTCACCAACACGGCATGAATCCCCACGGGGCAGTTTCGACGAAAGCTGTGAGACTGGCGATCACTTAATCCCGGAGCATGAACCCGCGACTGGCGAGGCGACTTTCTCCTCTTGGGAGTCCCGACCTGCGATACAAACAAACATATCGGGATTTAGTAAATACAACCAAAATGTAAAACATACATTATCTTGTCTCGAGGACCTGTTGCAACGAATAGCACGGCCTTCACGACAAAAGTTTCCGTTGTAGTTGCGCGAGCATAGCTTTAGAACTTTGAAGCGGCTCATTGGGAGCGCGAGGCAATGCGAAAGAAAAACACCACAAGTTTTATGAATAGACTAAAAGTAAAATAAATTAAACATCTATGAAAGGATTATTCGCTATGTGTTAGGTGTTGCTTACCAGAGAGCGCCAAGGTAATCAGCCCGAAACCCCGTTGACTGACAGCGTAGCTCGGTCGCTCGCAGCCTATCCCAGAGTGACGTAGAGGGAGGAAACTCGTTCCCGTTTGGAATTCAAGCTCCGCCTCCTTTTGGAAGAGACACCCCCCACAGACAGGCTTGTTCGCTGAAAACCAAATACTAAGCTCTTCACGCTCACTTTTAAGAAGCAAACCACATATGTTCACCACAATATACTACAGGTCGACACCATTCAGTTATCAGAAGCAAACTAAACGTACGTCACAGGTAAACAAGCAAACTGAGTTGATTCGGATATAAGTAGGATGTCTCACTCCGCTTGTATTTGACAGGCTGAAAGCCAAAGGTGAAGTGGGAGGAGTTATAGCAGGATGATCCTCAAAAAAGTCAGTCGACTCACTAATATACCACACACTGAAATACTCTGGTACAAGTAAAAGTTGTTTTCATGTCACTGGCACACACAGTATTATATCATTGCAATGCTGTATTAATTTGCCAATCAGTTTGTTCTTAATGGATTCAGAAACCTATCATTGTTTTGTGTTTTTGTTTTAATTAGTGCCTTTTAGATAATCATTTAAAATCCCAATGTATTTTATATCAGTTAGATAAAATAAAATAAATAAATAAAATGTTTACCATGGGTCCACATTTAAAGTATCACAAAGGGGAGACAGAAACAGGTACAGCACCAATTTCTCCATGTGCTTTGTATTTTCCTTTTACACAAAGTTCAAATCCACCTCTTCCATGATCAGTTTTGTTCTTCAATTGAAATGATAATATTCCCAATAATGTTTTGAGAAGAGTTGCAGCCCTGCAAGCTCCAGCCTTTAACCTGGTGCTAATCTAATTAAGTATTTATTTAGGAATATCCATTTTTCACAGAGGACATTTTGACATTGCAGAGTATAAAAAGCAAAGGTTGCAATCATCAATGGTACAAATAAGATGTGATGACCTAAACGACGAGGACGTGGTTACTGGTGGCTCTACTCCACTGTCACAAAAAGGCCTAGTAAAAATAATTTAAATTTACTGTAATTCAATTTCTATAAAGAAGGTGATGAAATAAAATGTCACCCTAAATTTAGTTTTGATCATTTATAATTTCACAATTTATTGAATGATTAATGTCCTAATATGATCATTTATTTAATAAGTTCTTAATAATAACGTACACATTAGGGCTCAATTAGATTAGGCTCAATCGGGTCTTTGATTTGTTTTAGACAATATATTATTATTATTATTATTATTATTAATAATATTATCAGTATTTAAAAGGGGACTACAACTCCCATAACTCCCTTTCACGGGGAGCTAACCTTTGACCCGGGCAGGCAGCGGCTCACTCTGAGCACGTTGGGTAACGCTGCCTCCCTGAGAGTTCGCAGCCCGCCGTCGTGCAGGTGTTTTGCAGAGCTCGTCGCCTTTGCCTCCACAGTGTGCCAGACACGACCTGAAGTCATGGCTGACCAAGTGGCCGTCGTGTGTGAGCAGCTCGTCAAAGCTGTGAATGTGATGATGGGTGCAGAAACGGAACATATTTACCGACTCGAGGCCCTGAAGGTAACATCGTTATGGGTCGCGAGCTAGCTTCTAGCTAGCAGAGCTTGTCATTTGTTGCAGTTAGCTGTTGTAAAAGTAGAAACATGTACATGCAGAGCTGAATATATATATATGGGTTGTTCGCGTTGTTATTACATGTGCAGCTTTCGTTCATACAGTTCGTGTACGTTTGTTAACGTTAGCTAAATATTGAATGAGGACGGTGGCCAGATGCTTTGCGAGCTAGCCGCAACTTCTGATTATCACTTCAGCCTCACAGCCACTGTCGACTTGGTCCATTCATTCTTAGAAATGGTAACATCTGGTTTAACACAGCTTTACTGGTGTTTATGATAGACGGAGCTCCGTATGTATATATGCATATATAGTTATATAAATACAATTCATTCAAACTTTTTGTTGCAAAAGGAAACGTCGCACCTAGCTTGAGTGGCTAACGTCACTTGGCCGATTAGCTTCATGCTATTTGGGTATTTTTTGTTATATGACTGAGGCAGCTGTTGCTGTAGCAACACGGACGTCCTACACGTGTACAGTACTAATACAATAGTATTATTAAACCTTGAACGTAGTTTATCCAATTAGCTAGGTGCTGGTGATATAACTGGTTTTATTTTTCCACAACAGTTCTGTGAGGAGTTTAAAGATACGAGCTCCTTCTGTGTCCCATGTGGCTTACGATTAGCCGACAAAGCCCAGCCAGCTGAAGTGAGACACTTTGGTTTGCAAATCCTGGAACACGTCATCAAGTAAGTGTCACCTATAACCGAATAACAAGTATCTACTTGATTTAAAAAAAATGGATTTGTCAAAGGAAGCTAAACATTCTTGCAGGTTTCGATGGAACAACATGCAACAAAACGAGAAAGTCCAGCTGAAGGAGTCTGCCATGCAGCTGTTGTCAACCGTGAGTGTGATATTACTGAGCTCTCTCACAACTGCATAATCTGTCTTGTGGTTCAATTAAATTCATTTAGTATGGTACAAAATAAAAAATGTGCCTCCAGAGCTCTACAATCTGTACACGTGTGACATCCTCTGTCCCGAGACCTCACATCAGTTCAGGAAAACCCTGCCCCTCGTCTAGAAGTAACACATGCGTGAACACATCTTTCGCCATCGCTTTGAGACTAGATGTGCCTTATTTAAAAAATAAATAATGATAATAATTATCTAATTGGAAGAAAGGCAGTCCTTGAGATTTGATTTACATGAGAGTTGAAGGAGAAGTCCTGATTAAAAACTTAAATTCTGTCTTACTGTCAGTTATAAACACTTATCTGACACCTGTTTGGGGTCTTTTCAGGGTACTCATGCTATCCTGGAGGAGGAAAGCCACATCAAAGATGTCCTGTCACGAATCACTGTGGAAATGATAAAGAGGGAATGGCCTCAACATTGGCCAGATATGCTGAAAGAGATGGAGGCTCTCACTAGCCTTGGGGTAAGTGACTTGGAAAGTGTCTATAGTATTGTACTACATATTAGTCATATCCTTTGGCAGCTTGCATGCTATTTTAATAAAGTTTTGTAATGACTTTCATTTAAATATGTACCAGTCCTTTATGTCAACTTGAGATTGATAGATATGATCAAGTGGGGTATAAGTGCAGCAACTATGAAAATACACAACATCATGCCTTGATTATTTTATCAGTGCAACCATTATTGTTGGCCAAAATATGCAGCCCTTTTAATCCTGTCATGAAAAAGTAAAATAAAAGCAAAAATGTACTTATGACTTTCATAGGAGGCACAGACGGAGCTGGTGATGTTGATCCTGTTGAGGCTGGCGGAGGATGTGATCACCTTCCAGACGTTGCCCAACCAGCGACGCAGAGACATCCAGCAGACACTCACCCTGAACATGGAAAGCATCGTCAGCTTCATGATGGCCATTCTGAATGTTAATGTCGAGGACTATCGTAAACTGGTCAGTGGGGTCTGAACTTAACTTTTGCAGAAATGGGTAGCATTATAGTTTTAATCTCATTGATTGATGGATTATCATTTCTGTTGCTAAATTACATTTTATTTATTTATTTTCATCCAGAATGGGTCCCCTGGAAATGAACTACAGGTGAGAAAACATCACTTCATCATGGCTCTAAAATTAAACTCTTATGTACTTGATTACTAACCTTATTTGTCTTAATTTCCCACACAGGCCAGAGCTCACTGTCGAGTCGCGGGGGCTACGCTGAATACACTAGCAGGGTACATAGACTGGGTGTCTCTGGTGCACATCACCAATGGAAACTGTCATCTCCTGGAGATGTTGTGTTTGCTGCTGAGTGAACCGGAGCTGCAGCTGGAAGCAGCAGAGTGTCTGCTCATCGCTATCAGCCGGAAGGTGAGTCGCAGGGAAAACACCTGCTGTAGAAACCCTATGGTGAAGCCATCATGCAAGCTGTAAAGAGATTATTTTTCTCATTTACTCTCTCCGTTTGTCAGATAGTCACGGCTTTATGATATCGTAAAAGAAAACAGATTACCAGATTTAAATATAATTTGTTGTAAAGTTGGGCCATGGAAAGAAGTTCTGCAGAATCGGAGCAAAAGCGCTACCGTGTGGCTATTTGTAACACCCATTGACTCATAACTCCTCAACTGAGTTGTAGATAAGAGTCTTTTTTTTTAACAGAATTCATGGACAATCTGATACATTTTTCTATTACACTACAATGACCTTTATCTTCAATTATAGAATCGTAGATCATATGACTCAAACTACAGTATGCATAGTTACTGCCTAGAATTCAACTGACAAAAATAAGACATGTAATAAATTGTCATTCTGCCGCAGGGCAAGCTGGAGGATAGGAAGCCATTCATGCTGCTATTTGATGATGTGGCCATCAACTACATCCTTTCTGCTGCCCAGTGAGTCCAACTGCTTCTCCGTCATTTCCCTTTACAGCTTTCAACATGGTATCCTCACAGTAATTGAATGGTTTGTGTCTGTCTGGTTACAGGTCAGCAGATGGACTGGCAATATGCGAGTCGTCCGCTGAATCAAAGTAAGTAACGTCACACACTGTAAAGCACTCATACAAATACATGGTAAGTTTGTTCTGTGCATCTAACTATGACTCACCCTCTGTTTGGGACTTTAGCGCAGTGGAGGTGGTAGAGCGGCGTTACATCTTCCTGAAGAGGCTGTGTCAGGTCCTGTGTGCCCTGGGGGGACAACTCTGCTCATTAGTGGTGAATTTGTGTTAATTAGTTCCTTTGCTTTCATGGTCTTCTATCTGGGATTGGTCCACACACATGTACACATATAATGTGAAATAACAAAAAAGCTTGTTTTACCAGTTTAGGCTTTTTCTTTAATGTCATGTTCTCTCCACAGGGTTCAGATGTTGAGGTCGAGGTACCTGCAAATCTCAGCAAGTACACAGAAGCGTTTTTAGCCTTCACTACACATGCCAGTCAGGTGAGAAGACAATGACTTTAACTGCATTAATATCCATACAATATTATCTTTCAGCTGTGTTTGAGCTCTCTTCCCGTGACTCCCCTTTTCCTGCAGTTTTTAAAGTCCTCCACTCTGCCCACTTGGGGAGCTTTGTTCCGACATGAGACGCTGTCGAAGGACCCGGTTGTTGTTGAGATGGCCATCAAATACCTCCGAGCGTCTATGACCAACCTCGTCAAGGTGAGGCACTGATGTCAGTGCTTCCATTCCCTGTGTACATGGAAGCCAAACAGGTGTAACGGTTTTTTTTCTCTCCCCAGACTGGATTTCCATCTAGAAACGATAACCCCAGTTGCAGGTACTCCCGCGCTGACTTTGACAGTGATGAGGACTTCAATTCGTTCTTTAATTGTAAGTATTGTGGATTCAGCTTTACGTAAAATCAGTACTCGTTATTTTATCCCCTGGATGTTTTTCCACATATTTAACAGCTTTTCGAGCACAGCAGGGAGAGGTCTTGAGGATTGCATGTCGCATTGTCCCTCTGGAGGCATTCCAGATAGCAGCAGAATGGCTACAGTATCAGATCGTGAGCCCTATTGATACTGGGGATACAGCATGTAAGTGTTTGTCCTCATCTTTTATCTTTCTGTACATATGTTGTGGTGGTTTTGGTTTGACATGTCAAATCTGAAGCAATATAGATCTAAATCTTTGCTTGTAAAGTCCCCGTTGGTTACATTTACTGGAGCAATCCCCATTGACTACTCTGGTACAACGGACTCAATTTGATAGTGATTTAGGAATATGTATTAGCAAAACATGTTGTAGAACTTCTCTGACCATTCAATTGAAGGACTTTGTTATTCTTCAAAACTAGTTTTATATACATGTAGATGAGCTTGAATTTTTACATGCAACTATTTACGTATCTTCTCTCTCTTACCTTCACTAGCTAAGACTATCGAGGGCCTGTGCTCCCTCTTGTCTCCATCAGTGGTCCAGTGGGATGCAATGACCGTCTTCATGGAGTGTTTGGTCACACAGATTTTTAAAAATGTGGAGGAGGAGGTAACAGGAACACTTTTATGTGTATGAGAAAAAGGATGTTTATTGTAATGAGGTGAAGATTTCCCCTTTTCTTCTGCCCTTCGCTGTGTAGAAGTTGCCGATAGACCAGAGCATGGAGCTGCTGCAGGCCGTGCTGAACTACAACACCAAAGACCCGCTCATCTTGTCCTGTGTGCTCACCAACGTCTCTGCCCTCTTCCCATTTGTTAAACAAAGGCCACACTTCCTGCCACAGATTCTCGACAAGGTCAGTCGAGTAGTCATTGGTCACTCCATATTATTTATGCGTACTATATACCATAGATGTATTATTATTGTATATGGAAATGTATAGTATATAAAGCAAGTGTTTTCTTGTAATGTTTCTTATTATTTTGTCCCTACAGCTGTTTAATGCCATAACATTTGAGGTTGGTCAGGAAAGTACGGTAAGAGTTTCATTCGGAGAACCACGTTTTTGTACTTTTCCTCATCTTTCTTGTCCAAGACCAACACAATATATTTTCTGACGCCTTCAGGCACCTCGGTCCAGAGCTGTAAAGAATGTGAGGAGGCACGCCTGTTCTTCCATCATCAAAATCTGCCGGGATTACCCACAGTACATCCTGGTAAATTTAAAGTAAAATGACATAAATAATGTTATATGAATTTATTTATGCATAAAATATGTACCTGAAGTACAGCATGCTGATGAATAGACGGAGCAGATGTTTGTGACTTTGACATTTGTTTTCCTTCTTCTCCAGCCTTGTTTTGACTTGTTTTACAGTCACGTCAAGAAGTTGCTCTCAAGCAACGCCACGCTCACTCACATGGAGAAATGTTCGCTGATGGAATCCCTGGTGCTCATCAGTAACCAGTTCAAAGACTTTGCAAAGCAGAAGGCTTTTCTAGATGAACTGATGGCTTCAGTGGTTACAGACTGGACCTCTGATGAGATGAGGCAGTGCGTTGGAGTTCTCTGTATTTTGGTCAGATCGTATATGCCGTGTCTCAGCGTTATGGCAGATACCTGACCTATCTCTTTGTGTTTCAGGGTGCTGTGTGACCCTGCTGTGTTCCTGTCCTTTGTTGGTGCTGATCAGGTGGTCAATGAGCAAAGTCGCGAAGCAGAGACAGCGGGCCAGAATAGGGGCCGGGTAAGTGGACATCCTTCATGATAATGAGTCATGAGAGATTTTCAGGTGAAACAATCGAGGCTAGAGAAGTCAAGGAGGGATATTTGAATCAACCCCATGTTCAACACATAAGTATAGCGGGGTAGCATTAGAGCTGGAAAACGTATCGATATCATACCAATATTGTGATATGAGACTATTTATTTTCTTGGATTTGATATTATAATATGGAATATGTGTTGTCTTTTCCTAGTTTTAAAGGTTGTATTACAGTAAAGTGATGTCATTTTCTGAATTTACCAGATTGTTATATTGTTTCTCTCCCTACCTAATCCAATCGTTATGTCCACATTACGTATTGTTTATTCACCTGAAATCTCAATGTGTACATATTTTCTAAAAGCAGTAAGTGAACCCTACAATATCGTTGCAATTTCTAGATTGAAAACATATTGTGATATTAGCTTTCCTCATGTCGCCCACCCCTAGGTAGTGTTCTAACATTTGCTAAGGAGCACTAAACGAGGATGGAGAATGGCAAAGTAATGCTTTTTCAAGTGTTTGGTCATTGAGCTAATTATTGGACAAATCGAGGCTTAAATGTGATGACACGAGAGACATTTCATTACAATCCGCCAAATAGTTGTTGAGATAATTCAGTCTGGTCCAAAGTGAGGGACTGGCTAGCAAAGTGACATTGTCACCCT
The DNA here is from genome assembly GCF_029220125.1 of Pseudoliparis swirei. Taxonomy (NCBI): domain Eukaryota; kingdom Metazoa; phylum Chordata; class Actinopteri; order Perciformes; family Liparidae; genus Pseudoliparis; species Pseudoliparis swirei. The sequence continues at coordinate 13,941,367 of NC_079404.1, forward strand.
AAATTTCTTTATTCAACTATAGTAATAAACTATTACTCAAGTATTTATCTCTTCTTGTTTGGCCTTCCTCTAGCTGGGTTTCTGCTTGTATGCCATGTTGGGGGTGGTGAAGCGGGCACGCTGGCCTGCAGACCTGGAGGAAGCCAAGGCCGGTGGCTTTGTGATGGGCTACACCGCTGCTGGAGCTCCCATCTACAGAAACCCTTACACGGCCCAGTTTCTGGTCCTGCTGCCCAACCTACTGGCTCTCATCAGGTACGCCGGTCAGGGGCCGCTGAACCTTGTGTTCAGGCACATGGGGAACTGGATTGGACTAACAAAAACCTGAGGATCATTCGAGCCCCGAGAAGGAAAATATGATTGTCGGGTTTGAGGTTATTTACACATGATATGGGTATGTCATGATCTAATGTGTGAACAAACACGTTGACCTTGATTTCTAGATGGGACCTTCATGATGGCTATTTGTGTAAAAGGGTTATAAGTCAGGCTTAATAGTGTCTCAAAAATACTTCCTGTTGTTATTATACTGATCTGTGTCTGTTCTTTGCTCCTCACTGCAGGACTAACAACAGTCTGTTCATGCCGGAGAACACGGCTCGTCTGAGTGAGTCTTTCTCCAGGGCCCATGAGGTGATGGAGTCTGACAAAAAGGTGGTTCTTGGTAAGATCTTTCTCTGCATCGTTTCTGCCTATTAGTGAGCCATCGTCTGAAAAGATTCTTGTTAACATCTCTAATATGGGCTTTTTCCAGGTCTGTCTCAGCATATCCTGGGTATTCATGACTCTCCTGTGACTAGAACCAACCTGGAACGGATGCAGGGCTTTTTCTCCACACTGTATGACAACTGGTGAGACTTTCCCCAGACTTTTCTTCTGGGTGGTTTACAGCTCAGATGCAGTTGCCGATTAAAATGCTGCCTCCTCTTCTGCTCTCTTTACCTCCTGTAGCTTTCATGTCCTGGGAAATGCAGGTCAGGCCTTGCAGCAGGAATTCTTCACCATTGAGAACTTGAGCGAAGAAATAGCTGGTTCTGCGTTTCTGTCCCTCGACCATGTGCCTGACCACAGACTTCGCCCGATGATTCATATCCTTATTTGTTTTACCCAGTTCTGTTATACTTTGTAAAATATGTTCTTCTTACACAAATGTTAAATGTATACTTTTCTACATGAACAAAGCTGTGTTAACGTGGCATTTCCTTAACGAGTGTACGCGTGTTCCTGAGGCAGTTGGTGCTCGCGTGTCCTCAGGAGTACTACAACAGTCTACTCTGCCCCCTGCTCGGACCTCTGTTTGCCTACATGCAGCAGGTCAGATCTCTACACTTATCTCATACACGTTTTAATCTCATCACTATGTTTTATTCCCTCAGTCATTAATGGTTTTGTTGCCAAATCTCTTGGCTTTGCTTCCGGTTCCTTCTAAAGAGACTCGATGCCAAGTGGCAGGTCATCAACCAGAGGAGCTCTGTCAAGTAAGTTGTGGGATAATGTTTGTTGGTGCACATATTAACTGAACACTCAACTTAAATATGAACGCCACACAAGACAAAAAATTCCCACTAAAAAATGCTGGTATTTTGTTAAGCTGTAGAACAGAACATTTTCGTGGAAAATATTTATGAAACGCAGTTCCTTTTGAATCTTTATGCAGTTCGAAATAATCACAGATAAGATCTCTTCTCAAATCACTTGAAAGGAACATTTGCATATACGATATATTTCATCATTTGCTGACTCTCAAAGTGGTTGTGTGGACTTGTTTTGTTTTTAGCGATGAGGAGGAGGAGGCGCTGTGTCAGGAGAGCCAGGTGACGCAGGAGATTTTGGAGGAGCAGCTGGTCCGCCTGCTCAGCAGGGAGGTCCTGGATCTTCTGAGTAAGTTTCCGCGTCTCTCGGACTTCTCCCATTTACAGAAAAGTTGTTACAAAGACATTAAAGTGACTTGTAATCTGACAACATAAAAGCCTTGTGAAACTTTGATACAATGATACTTTATTTATTGATAACTATTACCTAAAAATAATTGTCTCTATAAACAGATTATTTTTAAATGAACTGCTATGCACTCCCAAACCAAATAAGCAAAGACACTAGGCTTTGACTCGAAGACTGACTGTACATTGGGGAGTTAAGGTATTGTCGGGGTATAATACTTCTCTTCTTTCTTCTCATCTAGCTGTCAGCTGCATTTCGAAAAAACTGACTGAACCAGCAGCAAATAAGGAGGAAGTAGATGGTAAGAGTCCATCTTCAAATATTTGAATCATTAGGTTGATTTGTCTTCTTCTTAATATATACAATACACATGCTCTATCTGTGCTTCTGAAAGAGTTTTTTCTTTTTCTTGGTGAGTTATCCTCAACCATCGTTCAGGGCTGTGATGTCGCTCAGCTGACGAGACGGAAACAAAACAAGACTGTTGTGTTTTTGATTCTCACCAAGTGTCTGATCGCTTTGCTTGAATGTGTTTATATAATATATAATAATATATTCTCTCAGAGGTCGACATGATGGATTCAGTGCAGGCGGCGTCTCCTGCCCAGCCCACAGAGGAGCTGACGGAGCTGGGGAAATGCCTGTTGAAGCACGAGGTCAGCCTAAGAGCATAACATCCGGAGGACGGCGTGGTCATACATGCTGTATATAAACTTAATGTCTCTTTTTCCTCCTGTCCAGAACATCTACATGACTCTGCTGACCCTCTCCTTCACCTCTCTGTCATGGAAGGACACCACTAACTGTCACCGCACGGCTTCAATGGTCTGCTGGACGCTTCTGCGGCAGGTAGCACAATACCATTTATTTATTTTCACTTTTTTAATGTTATACTTTCCTTTTTGAAGGATGAGGCAGGCTATTTTCTATATTTTTTATATTCACAGATAACATGAAAAGAACACAACTTTTTCACTTCCCTGTACGTCTTTCAAAGCTGTGTGCACAAGTATATTAGGGCTGTCGATGAATATTCTAAATCCGAATATATATTCGTATAGGAAAAAAAAAAGAAGAACTGATGAAAATGAATATTACATTATGTTAAAAAGCATTACTACTGCGGCGATCTGCCTTGCTCCCACTAAATGCTCTTCATGACGGGAGTCACACATCGTCTCTTTCATTAATTTAAAATTAAACGTCACATTAAGTCGAGCTCAGCAAGGAATAATTTAACAGCCAGACTGATGGCAGAGAAAAGCTACTTTAGCCTTTGTATACACAGGAAATACCCGTCATGTATTTTCATTTAACCCGTTACCATTTCTGCCTACTAATGTATTTTCATTCCCATTCAATGGACCTTTTTTTGCCGAAGTCAGTTTTTTGCAGGTAATTCAATGTTTCAGCTGATGAAAAGTATCTTACCACATTTCTCAAAGTGTCTGTCCCACATTTGTCTCTCCAGGTAGTTGGGGGCAATCTTCTTCGTGAGGCGGTCATATGGTTCTTTACCAGCGTTCTTAGAGGCCTTCAGATTCATGGGCAGCATGAGGTCTGCAACTCTACCCTCTCTCAGCTGGCAATGCTCATCTATGAAAACCTGGTGAGGCTAAAAGCAGCCATCTCTGCCATATATGCACTTTTTCTTGATCAGTTAAAGAAGTCGCTAAGACTGCAACTAACCATATTCTCATTAGCATTTATCCTGCCTATTATTATCTTGATTGTGTCTATAAGATGTCAGTAAGTTTTATTCAATAACATGCTGTCCAAAACCCAAAGATGTTGATTTTTATTATTCAATCCATATATTCTATCTTTTATTTTGAGAGTCCTGGTCAAGATGGCAGCATAAAACTTCAAGTAACGGACGTAAAAAAAACAACGTAAAACGGTATAACAAATTTCTCAAAAGAAACTAACTTCAAATTACAATTCCTCTAGTATCAGCAAGTTGTTGTTGATTCATTTTCTGATTATCAACTCTTTGCTTGATCTTAAATTCACAAAGTTGTCTAGGTATAATCTACGAGTTTCATTTGTGGAACATTCATGTTAATTCCTTCTTTTTGACTCTTTTCCTTTCCGTCAATCTGTCTTAGCGGCCTCGATACGTAGAGCTGAGAGCGGTGATGACCCAGATCCCAAACATCAGTGTGGAGACGCTGGACCAGTACGACAACAGGCTCATAGACCCCAATGCCCAGAAGCTTGGAGAAAAGAAGAGGAAGGACCAGTTCAAGAGGCTGATTGCAGGAACAGTTGGGGTAATGCCACCGTTAGCCACTAGAGAGCAGTGCTTTATTATATCCCACTGGAGACTGCTCATCAGCCACAGGCTGGCCGCTGCAAGGCCTTTGTGCTCGGTAGCAAAATAAATGTGCAGCAGCTCAATGAGGCTGTACAATCTAATGGAATTGTTACCGGTAGATCTCAGATAGCTGTGTTTAACCTCTCCTCTCTCTGTCCCCTGCCAACAGAAAGCTCTGTGCCAGCAGTTCAGGAAGGAGGTTCACATTCGGAACCTTCCTTTGCTCTTTAAACAGCCCAAGCCAGAACAAGATGTAACGAGCAGTGACGCATCGGGCCTGGAAGCTCTCTTCTCCCCAGAGAATAAGACCCTGTAGAAGCACATGGAGGTTCTAAAGGACTTCCTTCTGACTGAAGACCGACATGTGTACAAACCGGGGTTTCTCTCTCCATCCTCCAGCTGGAGCAGCACGACTCTACCGAACCGACCTGGCGACCCTCTTGTGTTTTTCTAAAGGGCATTTTTATGTCAACCCGTGGCGTACCAAAGCAGCAGTCACACTCGCGTTCTATCCTTCCACTGGTCATTTGTGCAGGCGAGTATCTCACAGTAGATCCCCTTTTAAATCCTGTTGCACACTTCTTTTACTTTACATTTACTTAACATTCTCGTATCAATGGAAAATTGTAGTAAATATTTCACATGATGAACGTCCTGTTTGTCAGATTGTGTTTAGAGACCATCATAAAATATCAGACGAGCCAAAAGATGATCAAGGGACCAAACTGTGTTCTGTTTCACGTTGGGTCCGTTTCCTTTTTAGTATGGCAGATATATGCGACGAGGAAATCTAATTAAGCTTCACGGTGTGGTTTGATGAACAGAATAGAAACAGGCATCTAATGATATCCCAAAATAATAATAATAGAATTGCTGTTCGGAAAAAGTGTGTTTGTGTACTGGAAACCTTTTGTACTTGTAAAATCTTAATTTCCAATGTCAGTATTGCGCGCGTGTCATGTGACCAAGATGCTGCTCGCGAGGCTGTTATATTCCGGGTCAAGAAGAACAAATTCTTCATACTTTTCTTTTTTGCTGTTATTTCCTTTGACTGGACAAGCTTGGATGCCGTCTCTGATGCTCAAGATAACTCAGGTGCGACGTTCCCTAAGATGGGGTGAAGATGCTTTTTGGAAACATACCCAAGAAGAGAATTGAGTTTAATTGTAATTTCAAGAATGGTTATTGTAGATGATGAACAAGTGTTTGCAGACATCACAGAGTGGTTGGTTTAGGGAATGATGGTTTGCATTTGACCAGTTCCTCATATCGGCACAATTATCACAGCAAGTAGTCTTTTAAATTGCTTATGCATCGCACATCCCATACTACCAATATTTCATCCACATATTGTGCCAAAACAATCATATAAAACTTAGTAAGATATACATTTCATGAAGTTTATTTAAGGGTGGACTCAACAACTAATGTGTAGCTTAATCCAAGTCTGTTTTCTTTTCCTTTTTATATTCTTTTTTTAAATGTTTCTTTGTTTTTACCTGTTTTGCCAGCCATTAGAAAAAGATGAACCAGCACTACATTCCTTCATTATCCAAGGGATTGTTTAGAAGCATAATTTGTTGATGTTTTTTCCCTCTTATGGAGCTTTTATGTAGGGTAATTTGTTTTGTGTCGCGTAAATTCAGGCCAAACGTATATGGGAGTTATTTCGGCTTAGAGTGAGCCCCCTTTGAAAAAGACAAAGACTGGTCTGCATTTTGGATATTACTGAAACGGCTTCACGTCATCCTTGCCCAGGAATAGGAACATTTATGAATTGATTTCACTCTTTGTGATTGTTTGTTCACGTTGCCATTAAAAAAAAAAATACTGATGCTTGTTCAACACTAAAATGTTCTGTACAATGAAGAAAATATGCTTTTGAAAAATGTGTGGTTTATATTTTGTTTTTTAAATAAAAACAAATTTTGAATTCTCAAATGTATAGAAAAGTAGTTCAACTTTTGTTTTTAAGTACATTTTTGTTATTGCTTAATTGACGTTTTAATAATTATCCGTTTTGCTTTTGCAACATTTTGCTAACAACACAAAGTTGCAAATATAAATTAGAATGTTACTTTCAGAGAATCACAAGTTGATGTTAACTTGCTGTGTGTTATGACAGTTAATCTTTACGCTGACATAATGTTTAATATATTTATTAACACCTACATACAAATGTGTAATTATACCGACATATCGTCTCTTCAGAGCTGTCGCAGCTCATTACTTTCCGAGTTGGTTAATACTTTGAATCTTTACATTTTTTAACGTCAATCTACAGCACGAAGCAACATAAGCAGGGTTGTCATCTTTCATTTTATTGTAAACTCATGAGCAACAATAGCTGAGATGGTGACGTCATCGACTAAGCTCCTGATCCAATTGCAAAGGCCGTCCTGCGACCTCCCGTCTGGGAGTGTAGACTCCCAAGTCCAAACTCCAAGTACACAAGTCTGAACTTGGTATTTAGAAATGACTGATGTGTTAAAAATCATACACATTTCTTGTGTTGGTAGTAATTCAACACGTGTTGAATTATCGAATTTGTTAAAATAAAAAAAGTTACATACGACATTTGTTAACTTATTGACCTATCGAGTTGCACACTGGTGTCAACATCCACCAAATAAAAATACTCCATCCCATTAGGTGGCGGTAACGCACATATTAACTAATTTGTCACACCATACGATTAAGTATGCTAGTCTTTAAATGAAAAATGCATTAAAAGATAACTGAAATAAAAGATAGTATATTCAACGTGTTATTGTAAAATGTTTTAATGATGTCTTACTATCTTAATATTTTGATCTACTAGAGATATTGACTTAAGTTCACATTCTGAGATGGTCAGTCTGAGAAGGAAGACCAAAACACCGTATGGGCCTCCATTATAACATCTGCAAAAACAAACAACGGATCAGTGTTTACTCACTTTGAGGCGTGCAGTTGTTGTCCTTTGCCGCTAGAGGTCAGCGTCTTACCATCACGAACAAGTATCCTCTCAGGTCAGACTAATAGTATTTGCAATGAGACTGCTGTGCCTTTGGTTACAAGCTGGAGCTGTAGGTCCAAAAATATGATCTGTAACTTGTTTTATAAGTGGAGTCAAGTCATAAATGTATTCAACAACCATATCTGAAAAATAAAATAGGTTATGTGAGCACATTTTCCCTCAGTGTTTCTATAATCATTATACTCTTAGAGGTTAATAGTCCCAGATAGAACAATGGGTGAGGTTTAAATAACCACACAGCCTCCAGATCTAGTTTTGATTTTGCACATTTACGCTAGATTAATAGGATTATGTTTGGCTAGAACACACTACACCACTACCATGCTATCAAAGACCGTCTTGGTTAATGAGGTCAGAGTTAGAATGCATCTTTATTTAATTTACTTTAGGTACACTGTAAAAAAAGATCCTAATTTTACGGTAAATAACTCTAAATATTTACAGTATTTTTCTTTCTTTTTAAATTACATACAAAACTCTGTGAAATTACAGACATTATCTTTAAATTAACAACCCAACTGTTAATTTAAGTTTTATGCTCATAATACAAAATAACATTTTTTTCCCATTTTTGTAAAGAAAAATGACTGTATTATTAATAGTCTTTTTACCGTTTTCTTAAATGACATACAAATTCATGTAAAACAACAATTATTACCTGTAATTAAATGTGGAGCTCCTTATATGAAGGTTTATGTCCATACTAACAATTTAACGATTTTCTTTGTAATTTTAAGGTAGATCATATTATATTTATATTAATGTGTACTTTTACATTCAAACTCTGTAAATCTGAATCTAAATGTAGCTAACTTTTGTCATTACATTAAACATATTGCATTTTTTGAAGAGTACAAAGTAGAAGAAATAATAGGTTTTGATACTTGTTCTTTATAGGAGCATTATAGGGCGACCGTGAGTATTTGTCCAGTGTCGGTGTCCCGGAGCGAGACATCTAACTTCTAACTGTAAGTCGCTTTTGGATAAAAGCGCCAGCTAAATGCATGTAACATGCTTGAAAGTTTCAACCTCAAGAGAGCAGTGCAGCAGAAACTTGCCATATAGGATTTAGTGTCAACTAGAAATAAGACCGTCACAATGGCAATGACCACCACGAGCGGAGTGCGAAGCATCCCAGATAGCAGTTGATCCTATCCGCCCTCCTGTCGCACTCGGTTTGGTCATGCCACCGGATCCGCGCACCATCAGACAGCGTTGTGACTGCGGTGGATGCTCCACGTTGTTGCCCTTCGACTTTTCAAACTGGTATTTTCAAAACTGCAGCTCTTTGCGCCAGAAGTACGAGTTAGGTAAGTGTTGAATTGTGTTGCTACTGTCGAATTATGGCTCGTTTTCTTAAGAGTTCCCTCTTCTTTTGCTGCCGCTAACATTGCTTTGTGAAGTTTGAGGTATTGTTAGACTTCAACGTAAATAAGTTATTACCGTAACATCCCGGTTTTAAAAGAAAAAATCGTATTTAATCACACACAGTTGGTGATGGTGTATAAGCTGATGTTGCTACTGCACGTGTGCCCTCTGCCAGGGCTGGTCCAGCTAACTACCATGTGTGGTTCTCATGGAGCTATCTTCTGCAGCTAGCGCTGAATTGTCAGTGGTTAGGTTACTTAGCTCCAACCCAAGGGTGCGCGATGGAAGCTGAGCGAGCTAACCGCTAGCCCGCGAGCTAATAACGAGCGCTAGCTCGCGAGCTAATAGCGCTAGCTCATGAGCTAATAGCGGCGCCAGCACAGACCTGTTTTAATTTAATTCGGCATGTCTTGAGTTCTCAACAGTTAATTTACAATGTCATCCTCAGAGTTTTACAGAAGTCACAATACTGTTGATCGCCATCTCTACAATTCAGGTAAGCACACATTCTTTGGAAGGAAATGTTTTCACAGCAACTTAAAGACACATTTGAGAGGGAACCGTATAACCTGTTTAACTTTATAATGACCAGATTTGTATTAATTCATTAAAATACTATCTTAATAGCGTAGTGTTTGTTAGGATCTGTGTGTTTCCTGTTTTATGTTGAAGTCCCTGTCTCGTTTCCTGTTTCCCTGCTCTTCCCTCCCTGTGCTTGTCTGTTTCTTTCCTGATTGTTTCCAGACACGCCCTGATTGTTTCCACCTGTGTCTCGTTCCCCTGTGTATTTAATCTGTGTCCTTCTGTTTGTCTGGTGTCAGATCGTCTTTTTTCGTTCCCGTGTGGTGTTGTCCGTGTTCCTGTACTGAGAATAAACTCAGTTTTTCGTGAAACTCCTGCTGCGTTTGGGTCCTCCACACCACGCATCCGTAACAGTGTTTTTATAAAAATGACTTGACATGCTATATAAGCACTACAAATTAATACAATTGAGAACAAATAGATATTGTATATTTCCTGAAAGAAAAGATGCATTTCAAACTGTTTGTATTTTGGTTTGTTTTAGATAAAATGAACAGAAAGAATGGGCCTGTCTCCAGCTCCACCATTAGACGGAGGGTCCGTCAAGATGTTTTGACTACATCACTGTGATTGATGGGAAACTGAATACAACTTTGACTGTTAAGTAAAGTTTCTTCTCTTCAATGTGTATAACACGCCTATTATTGCCGTTTAATCTCTTTTTTACGGTATACCTCGTGTTTTCAAACACAAATTTTCATACTCCTGGTTATAAAGAACTTTAATAGTTGCAAAATATTATTTTTTTCAAAGTTCTTGGAACAGAAGGTTATATTTCTGTGACAAGTGACACTGTTTGTTTCTTTCCTCTGTAATTCAGGATGTTCCACTTCATAGAATTGTTGACTAACAAACGGTAGCAGTAATGCCACAAAGCTATACCAGCTTTGTGGCACTACTGCTACCGTTTCTTCTACATTATCCGAGGGACGAAAGGGTGGACAAGGCTGTCAGAAGCGCCGAACAACCTGGACCAGACTGGCAGACACGTGACGTCAGAGTAATTGGATCATGCGGTATTATATTAATATTGTATTAATTGGCCGTTTTAAACGGATATAAAAAATCACTTTGTTATATATGTTGGGGGAAACAACATTTTAATCACATTGTTCTGTTTATAATTCTGTACTTTTTCATTGTGTTTATGTGACTTAATTTTTAGATAATTACTTGGTGGAAATATATGTCTTGCGACACATCAGATCTCCAGTCAGAAGAGGAGGCAATTCCTAAAAAGAGGAAGCCAATGCCGGTGTGAGTAAATATGTATACATTTTATTCTTTAGAACACTTTTACCTTAATAAAATAAAGCGTCTGTCATTCATTTTTATAGTATGACCAATTAGTTTTTTTCTATCTCTTTCTAGCCATTTCTATGGAGACTCGGATGGAGACAGTGAAAATGAAAATTCCCCCCACAAAACAGGGGTCCAACCACTAACGGGACAGTTGTCCCTCCAATCATTGCCTCCTAACTATTCCATGTACTCCATCACCAGCAGGACAGCGAACACGCCAGGGGGACACGCCCACCTGGCGAGGGGCGTGGTGTGGTTCAGACACCATTGCCTGCTGTGGTGAACAACACCTCAAACGGCTATGGGATTCAAATTGAACCTTTTAATCATTTAATTTTTTTAAATGTTAACAATTGTTAATTGGATACAAGACATGCAATACACACTGTCACATTGAATCCAAGTGAATATGATTATTATGATTGCATTAATGAAATTGTATACAACTTGATATTTCCATATTTTATGTTAAATCTCTTAATCGTTACATTTTTTAACTGTTTTTCGAATGGTTTTTTTATATAGCTGTTCCAGTTCAAATCCTAGGCATGCTGGAGACAATTACAGAGGTGAGAGACCCGGTTCCGTTTCCGTGTACCACAATGGAGGAAGTGGACCTTTTTGAGCAACGGCTCAAAGATCCCGTCAACATTCTAATGAGTGGTGAGTTTTTTTGTTTTAAGAATCTCACAAAGCTGATTAAAATCTATTGTATGTAATTAACACTAGACAATACCATGTTTGATGGAAATGTTTTTTCAAACATTCTGTAAAGTATCAAATATTAATCGTACTTTTTCGATCCATTTTCGATTTCCTCCCTGGCAACGATCGGACGACATGATGCCAAACGTGGAACATCCCCGAATGAATGGAAAAAAATTATTCAGTCAAATGACATCTAAGACTTTGCTCCTGCGTAAGTAACTCATATTTAATGAAAACAATTTGGATTCACCCAGAGGTCTTGAGTAGTGTTCAAACTTACGAATAACCATCTTTCCCAGATCTTTTTAACGGTGCTAAATAAAATGTTTGAATTGCAACTTTATTCTCTACTTGGGTAAATGTTACTCGACTATATCTTTACATAATAGTTATATGATATATTGGCTCTAAATATAGCATAGCACACCTTAAGTGCCAGACAGCTACTAGATTTTAGACTGCATTTCTGCTCTATGTTGCACTGAGGATTCATGAGATTTTGTATCTGCTTGTGTGATTACAGATGCCGTCAGAAAGAATCATGCCACACATGCATCCACTGATGAACAGATTCTAAAGCATGCCATTAGGTGGTTCAACCTGGCAGCAAACCGGGGTAGCTCCAGGAGGCGTGCTACTGTCGACATCCCCACACTGAACAGAATTAAAAATATATATTTATATTTTTATATATAATATATTTTATATATATATACACACACACCAGTTCTCAGTTGGAAGTTCCACCATTCACTTGAGGCCACTGCGACCTATTCTCTGGGAGAATTGTGGTATTTGGGTTAGGTGGTCGGTATTTATGGTTGTATTAGTTGTAGCTCTTGTGTTCTAATGTGAGCTATAGTTTTTACTCTATATGTATGTGTGTATATATTGTCTCGAACTAATTATAAATAAATATGATTCATACATGTACAAGAAATAATTTGATGTCCTTTTAATAAACTGTTTTGATATTATTTCCGATTGCATTTCTTTTTTCCCCATTGATGCATATTAAATATATGTCGGTATGTAAAGTAATTGATCCGGGCCAAATGAGCTGCTTTATGGAAGGATCCAAATGGAATGAATATGGGTGCATACGGCTGTACATCTAGCCACTGATCCGGAGCCTATGACGCATCCGAGGGAGTCAGTTTGCTATCTGTGATATTAATTGTGTTACATTGAACTGGAATAGGCCTTTACTGTTCAAAATATTGAAAATGACAATGCTATTAAAAACATTTGATTTCCACATTCCAAGTTGTGCAAGTAAAAAATAGTGTGAGTTTGGCCTGTATTATAGAGATTTATGCCCACATGGACACTTCCAGGCCGGTTAAATTAACTGGGTTTGCCCTAACGACGGAGGCCCGATTCTGCCATAGTTGCTTGCTACTTTGGGCGTCCTTTAGCCGGCAAAAGACAGTAACCTTTGCCCATGTGATTGAGGCCCAGTGCTGCTATAGTGCATGCCGTCTTGGGCATCCACACAACGGTGAAAGAGGGGGAGTTTGGCCCTAAGAAAGTAGGCCTTGTGCTGCTGCAGTGCATGCTGTCTTGGGCATGCGTAAGTCAGCCAAAGACTGTGCATTTAGCCGGGGGAATTGAGGACAGCAGTTTCTTTATCCGAGAAACAGCGTTGTTGGCTGCCTTTAATTCAACCTTTTCAGCCTGGACGCAGAGCTCAAGTAGTCTTGAATGTGCCTCCAAAAATGTATGGTATTTACGGGGTTAAATCAGCCTTTTCATCGTTTTGACGCAAATTGGCAGAGATCCCGGTTATACTCAGCCAATTTAGCCTGGAGATGATGCTGTAGTGCATTATCAAACTGCACAATTACTGTTGAATCTACCTTGCTTCCATAGACAACTAACATACTTTAAAGACATTCACTGTCTACAGTGAGCAGTTGAACAATTAAAATGTACATTGTCCCATATAAAGGATGGCTAATGGCCTAACTACTTTGGCCAACACCTTGGATCTGCTGGATTTGAGCTATGCAGAAGAATAAAGACAAGAAGAGGGAAATGGCTTCGCAATGGATTGACTTGCTACATGCGGTTAAAAGTTTGAAAACATGTTGCAACCTGTATGGGATAATGGCCATGTTGGCAAATGAGTGTTGCTGTGGGCAAAGGCTGAACTCGAAACCAACCTGCCGCATAACACTGCAACACAGTTCGGGGAAAATGACATTGTCATGTTTGCACAGTTGGCATTTTGGTGGTTCTAAAGGAAAGGTCAGGGATTTGTTAAAATGCAAGAGGGTCATACTATGGGCCATCTGAATGTAAATAGAATGTCACCATGATATCAATCCAGCGATAAGCAATATATGCAGTGATTATTGTTGATTGTTCCATCTCAATTGCCGTCATCAGTCCTCATTTGGGTTATTGTGCAGGGAATGGCACTAAAACTTTTTAAAAATATTTGGGTGCTTCATTTTCTTTAATTAAAGACCCACTAAACACTGGGCCTCTACTTGTGTGTTCTTGTGTTGAGGCTAACCGGAAATAATAGTAATAATACAAATAATAATCTACCACTTCTGAGTAGACTCAATGTAGAGGAAACGCTTCATATGGATCAATGTGTTGGAGTTCTGTTGACTGTAGACTAGTAAGTATACTACAAAGGAATTGAATGACCAACCGTCGCCCTCTCAGCCGGCCTTAAAACATACTAAGTGTGGAAATATATATATATATAGCCTACCATGTGTCTATGTGTGTTTGTGTTAACCTATAGGTATTATTACAACTTTACCATATAGTATTTCATTTGTATTCATACACTGCAATGGAAAGAGTTAATTGAATATACCAGCCTATAAATACAACTAAATACAGACATTTCTTTAGTTTCTTTCAAAACAAGTCATCTTTTTCTATATTTGTTATGTTACCACGCTAAAACCATTGCTATTGGCTGTCTCCCCACGTTGCTTTGAACATGATTGGATAATCTGCCTGTCACTCAGAGAACTGGCCAATGAGAACTGTCCGCGCCTCGGATTTGAAATTACGTCTGTTTGAGCGGGAAGCCGCAGCGGGGCAGGCGCTACTCGGCAGGTCTGCTAGTGTCTGCTGTTGACCTACCTGCATTATTACCTGAAGTATTTTACATATGCCTGCGATTTTAACTTGTGGGATGTCAACGGAGAAAGAAAGACTGGGACACAGAGGAAGGATCATACGGGATGTGGTGACCAGCAAAGTTACGTGAATTGATATCCTGCAAAATTATTGAAGATATCAGGTAAGAAAACATTTTCACTGTTACTTTCTGAAACAACCTAATGTAATTTTCTGTTTAGCATAGTTTAAACATATTTCATTTAGACATATGGAAACAAATTAATCATTTTATATGTTTAAAAGTAATGTTATTACATTAAAATCAGTTAATTAGTGTGTTTAATACAGTTCATAATGGATTAAATAATGCTATAGGTGGATAAACGGACTGTTACAAAGAGTTTGGTTAGCTAGTTAAGTAAACTAGCTTCAGGTAACGTTAGCTTGTTGGCATGATTCTGTCTCACAACCAGAAAACATACTTGAATGTGGTTTAGGTGGGTGACATGGATATAATTGACAGTATTCTTCACTTTTTCGAACCGTACTGCACACAGCACTGGACCCTGAGCAGTGCATGGCCTGCAAGATCATGAGAAGGCTGAAGAACCAGGAGTGACAAGATACCACTGGATGGTGGGGCACATAATTCCACTCAGGGACAGGTAAGCAAACAGACAAGACATAGAGAGAGATAGGATTTGTTCTTACAAAAAACAATATAAAACAGCAAACATGTGCATTTAAACAGAAACAATACACACATACATACTGTAAAATGTGTTGTGTTCATTTAAGAAGCCTGCTCAAAACAAATGCATGCATGAGTTACTCTAAGTCAGACTGGGAAATAAAGCCTCTAATTTTTGTAAATGTTTCTGAGTTGGAAAAAGGCACCTTGGTGATGCTGGTGATATGATTCTTAAAATTGAGTTCACCTTCCATGGTCACTTATAGGTTTGTGATTTGTTTTTAGTGATCTGAAAATGTCTGTTTACCAACGGTCCCCATCCAACCTGACAGGCGTGTGAGGATCTGCAGAAAAGAATGGCAGAACATCCCCAAATCCAGGTGTGTAAAGCTTGTCGCGTTTATCGAAGACGAGGCTTTAACCGTGCAAAGGTGCATTAACTAAGTACCAAGTAAAGGGTCTGAATACGTATGTCAATGTGATAATCCAGTTTTCTCTTTTTATTACAGGGTATTGAGTGTAGATTGATGAGGTAAAATTAATTCAAATGATTCTATCATAAGGTTGCAACATAACAAAATGGGAAAAAAGTGAAAAGTCTGAATACTTTCTGCATGCACGAAATATGTGGTGGCAGTTTTTTCTGATTCATTTTCACATTACCTTTTCAACACTGATAATAGCTAATTACACGAAACTTTCTTATATTTTTCAGCTCAATAAGGATTGGAACAACATTGACGGGGGGAAACACCCAAAGTCCATCACTGTAAGTATCCACTGCAGCATATATAAAAGATATTAGTCCATTTGAACCACTATTGCAAAACCTTACATTGTGATTAATATTAGATATGATTTCTCAAGTACTTTAATGATCTGAGCAAAGCACTTTAAGACAGTTCTTCCACTGGCCATAAAAAACTGAGGAGCTTTTCCTTCGGCCTTCTTTTGAGTTGTACGGTGGCCCTGAGAGGTCAGGGCACTGCAACTTAATAAAACATGCTAATAGACAAAACACAAGCAAATTAAGAAAACAACTTCATCAAATTGACAGCACATGTGCAGCATTTAGAAAAGCGCTGCAAATTCAGACGACACAACACGGTACAGAAAAGCGCTGCAAATTAAGAAAAAGTGTTTCAAGAGGACACTAAATCGTGATGAACACAGCTTGGACAGGCTTGCTGTTGCTATGGTTTGTGACTCATGAAGTTATTGAAATCGGGTATTGTATCATCTGTTTACGTTGTGGACCTACAATATGCTACTGCTCTACTCACGGAAAGTGAGCTGCATGCACTCGCAGGACCTTGCAGAGCGGAAAAGCTGAATTATATCAGTCATTCTGATTATTTCTGAGGAGATTTGACAGATTTTAAACTGTACTATCCGGTTTAACAGTGTGGACAGACAGCCTGTAGCCTGCATCATATTCATGTAGGCATTATTAGACAAAAAAAATATACAGTCGTATAGTCTACAGTAAGCCAAGCATTCCCATGAGACTTCTTTCCTTGGAAAATCCCCAAACAGACCACTATTACCTTACCTGAAATAAACATACCTCGTACTACTATCACCACCATAAAGTTATTGCTTATATGGTTATTATGCAAGCTACAGTTAACGTAACTTTTTCAATTTTGAAGATGAGGTCATATGAGATTGAATTCTGCTTTTCGCTCTGCAAAGTCCTATGAGTTGCGTGCAGCGGTCACTTTACGTGCAGAGTAAAGCAGCAGCAAAAGTCAGTTCCCAACATAAACAGATGGTATACGAAGCCGCGTCACTTCAATAACTTCACGAGTCTCAAACTAGCAGCAACAAACATGTTCAAACCGTGCTCAGCACCATTGTCCTTTGGAAACACTTCTGTTTTCTGTATTTGCGGCATGTTTTCTAAATGCTGGACATGTGTTGTCAAATTGCTAAAGTTTAATCTTAACTTGCCTGTGTTTTGTCTTTTTGCATGTGTTTTCTTAAGTGGCAGTGTGTTGATCTCTCAGGGCCACCGTAGAGTTAGCATACTTTTCAAAGACATGTCGTCATCATTATCATCATCTACCCTTTTTTTATTTCTAAAGGGGCATTGAGAAAAGACCTCAGACATGTCACAATATAATTATCGGTGGTTGGTTTGATCTAGATGTATCAATTAGCTTCTTTTTTTGTTTAGCTACAAGTGTGTTTACCTTGCTATGATACATCTGTGAAGCGTGCCATTGTTGTGAATCCACGTCTTTCTTCTTTTCGTGATTCACATGTTTCTGATGGAAGTGCTAAGACATGCACTGCGTGCAGCTTTAAATAGGTAATAATTTAATTACTATCATTCTCAAAGCTGACTGTTCAGATTGACAGAATGTCAATTGGTACAGACAATTTCAAAATAGTTAGTTTAAGTTTGTTTAAAGGAATGGGAAGAAATGAAAGCCAACTTTCTCAGGACTTTCCAGTGAATTTGTTTGTCCTTCCCCTTTTCCCCCCAGATGCACCGAGGATCTGGCTGATTACTGGAAATTTGGAAGATTGTTCTTTATCTGCACTGTCACTTCTGGTAAATATTTATGAAGAAGAAATATACTTTATTAATCCCCAAGGGGAAATTAGTTCTCTGCATTTAACCCATCCTTAGTTATTAAGGAGCAGTGGGCTGCAGTGATGCGACCAGGAAGCAACTGGGGGTTCAGTGCCTTGCTCAAGGACACTTCGACTTGCAACTAATGGGGAGAGCCGGGATCGAACCGACAACCTTGGGGTTGCAGGACGGCCCCCTTACCCCACTGAGCTACAGCCGCCACAATTATGGACCTTTTGTGGTATGTTTTGCTTTCACTTATCAACTGATAGTGAATAATTGGTTGATTTTGAAAATGTACATTAAATAAAATGTTTTAAAATCAATATTGGTGTGTACTTTATATGTAATTCAGCTTCTAACCTCTACTTTAATTGAAACATTGAATGTTTTGTAGATGTTTCAATGTATTTAGATTTTTCACAGTAATCTCAAAAGCTTATATTTCATAATAATTGAACACTTGTAATAGTACAGGAGAAATCTGGAAAATCACAGTATTTCACTGCAAAACCTTTATAAATATCATTTTATTGAAGGTGTTTGATTGTAATAATATAGGAAAAATCTGTAAAATCACAGTATTTCACTGCAGAACCTTTAGAAATATCACTTTATTGAAGGTGTTTGATTGTAATAATATAGGAAAAATCTGTAAAATCACAGTATTTCACTGCAGAACCTTTAGAAATATCACTTTATTGAAGGTGTTTGATTGTAATAATATAGGAAAGATCTGTAAAATCACAGTATTTCACTGCAGAACCTTTAGAAATATCACTTTATTGAAGGCGTTTGACTAATAATATAGGAAAAATCTGTAGAATTACAGTATTTCACTGCAGAACCTTTAGAAATATCACTTTATTGAAGGTGTTTGATTGTAATAATACATTCAAAATCTGTAAAATTACAGTATTTCACTGCAGAAGCTTTAGAAATATGACTTTATTGAAGGTATTTGACTGTAATAATATAGGCAAAATCTGTAAAATTACAGTATTTCACTGCAGAAGCTTTAGAAATATCACTTTATTGAAGGTATTTGACTGTAATAATAAAGGAAAAATCTGTAAAATAACAGTATTTCACTGCAGAACCTATAGAAATATCACTTTAATTAAGGTGTTTGATTGTAATATTACAGGAAAAATCTGTAAAGAAACAGTATTTCACTGCAAAATCTTTAATGAAAATTACTGTAAATTTATGGTTTTCGTCCTTTATTTGAAGTAAGGTATTTTACCTTAAATTTACGGTTTTTGTTTGGCAGCCGTAGCTGCCACTCATTTGACCTTCTTTTTACGGGTTTTTTTCTTACAGTGTACAAAACATCACTCCACCAATGCCTTAACACGGTGCTCTATCTTCTTCTTTTTGTGCATTACAATCCTACTTTAAAAATATATATATTTAAAATGAGCATATATTAAAAAAGTTATTAAATAAATATAAAATGCACTACGTGTATGTTCATAAACTGAATTGTACATATTCTATATAGATTTAATCTATATTAAATTTGACACTGATGCCACAGCGCGTGTATTACTTATTTTGGGACTTTGCTGAAAATAATATTTCACAGGGGTTACATCACTGAAAAAAGTTTGAGAACCACTGTTTTAAGGGATGTTTCGTGATGGAATATTGAATTAGTGAAGGAAGGAGACTTCTTGGGAAGCATGTTTGGGAAAGCAGTGCTGACTCCAAGTCGACAGGGGGCGGTAGAGCGCCATTTGCCGGAAGCCCACTGCCGTAAAGTAGCTTAATAGAAGCGAATAAAGAACGATGTTTGATTTTGGCTGCCAGCGTCCAACGTTGATTTGTTGTGTGCTTTTGCTGATATGAAATCATATTTTTAATGAATGTTGCATTCAGGTGACGTGAGGCTACATCTGTAACGTTACGTCGCTACAGGCAGGTGCCTTCAGGGCGCCTCTGTACTGCAAGTGTTTGCAACTGAGTTTAATTTGAGGCACTTAAAAACTAAAAGTATTTCAATGTTAGGTTGCTTTCTACAATTGTCTAGTTGTTTACAATTTAAGAATGTTGTATACTAAATATGTTATAATCAGTTAAAATACGATTGAACGAAGCTACTAGTTTATAAAGTAGGTCCAAAGTACTCCAGCAGCTACAACATTAAATTGATACAATAATGATCTAATGATATAATAACCCTCACAGGGCTTGAATACTTTTGATACCTTGAATACATTTAGTTGGTAAGACGATCACCAGGTATTATGTGGGTGTGGATATTGCTAACCTAATTCGACTTGTGTAAATCATTTTTGATACAATTGCTCTTATGTTATTAAAGTCTTTGCTGCTTACTGTTACCTACACATTCTCCCTAATTAAGTTGGCCTAAAACATTTGCCCACAAATTTAAAGTAGCCATTTCATTTAAAATCAATTAATTTCAACGAGGCAAGTTTGCATGACCATAATATTACACACTGTTTCAAAAGCACATTGTACTGTACTGTACATATGTTCTGTATCTGCTTGTTTGTTTAACCTGAATCATGGTTCGTAAAATATTAAATGGAAGCACAATTACGTCAAATGGAGCCTGCACCTGATATACCATGTAGTATCAAAATACATTGTTTAAAATCAGTTTTAAAAGCTCAACCAAAGCTGCATAGTGTGCACAGGTTTTAAGAGGTTTATAAAAGGATGGATTAAGATATTTAAAGTTGACCTGACCTTTAATTTAGAGAGGAAACAATTAGTCCATTAATCGATCAGCCTTTTGACATAAAATTGTTCCGCAACTATGATAACCACTTAATTAAATTCATTTATCAAGCAAAATGACAACTGTTATCGTGTTTCAGCTTTTTGAGGACTTTTATAAAATATCTTTGCACTGAAACCAAACAATGTCACTTCTGTATTGGGAGAATCGTAAAAAAAATGTATTTGAACTATTAAATCGATTAATTGAGAAAATAATCATCAGTTGTAGCACCCTTGTAATTATTCCCCCTGTCCATACTGAAGTTATCCTCTCCTAGCGCACAAAATGAACAAAACCCTGCACCCACCTTCAGTATGCTGTCTCCCACCCACACCACAAGCACAACAAAGGAATGTTTTGCTACCCTTTTTTATTATTATTAAAAGATCTAAAGAACAAACTGTATTGCTTACTTTCCAGTTGCCCCCCCCCCCCCTCCCACATGTCCTCTCGGGCCCATTGAACCAACCAGCGGCACCACGCTCCTCCTGCCTCGTCCATCACTGCTGAGCAAGATCTTCTCCTCAGTGTGACTCTGAAAACTTGAGCTTATCACATTTCAAACACACAGTACATGAAGTGGATGGATGAAAAAATACTTTTTTTTTCTTGATCATACATACACATATTATTGATACATTATCCAAATAACACAATATAAACTCATTCACTTCCCATCACTCTGTTTTAAAAATTGTACAGGAAGTAAATCTCGGTAAAAGTTTTGGGATGCTTACCCGAAATGAATAACAATGAATTTAGATGCAATTATATTTATACATTTATTGGTAACCTTGTCCGAGAGGGATTTATGTCACTAGGTACAGCAATTACTCAAAGAAATAAAATAAATTCACTGCCTATAAAATGTATTCACTATCCTTGGATTTTGGCCTGCTTGTTTTCAATATTTTTAAATCTGTGGAAATGCTATTTTTATTTGCTCAAGGAAATGTCTTTAATGGCATATTAATGAATAGTTTAAAACAAGTACAAATATGATACCAAAAATTAATGATTACATTCATCAACGTCAGAGTTTCCTCTGACAGCAGTTGCAGCCCGGATTGCACATGGATGGTCTCTGCAAAACCTCTCAAGCTCTATCAAGTTGCATCAGTGTCAATAGACATTTTAAAGCCTTGCTACACATTTGTAAAGTGATTGTCATCTGAACTCTCATTTGGCTTTATGTTTGGGGAAGTTGTCTTTCAGTTTTACAAACTGAAACATGTCTTCTTCCACATTCCCTGTAGTTTTCTGCATGCATTTGACCCTTGACCTCTACTAGCCACAGCCTGTTGCAGAGAAGCATTCTCACATCATGGCGCTGCTGCCACCAGGCGTCATGGTGGCGATGCTGTGCTTCTGTTCATTTGCAGTGTTTATATTACACCAAATATTGCATTATAATGGGCTAGTAGCCCCTTTGGCTGGAGTGGTGGCCTGCCACACGGACTCCAAATGTCTTTAGCGTGCTCAGATTAAGCGGTGAAATTGTAATTAAAATCCCTTTATTACACTACAGGTGACCTCCATTCAGCTTCATTGTGTGTATTCTAAAAACAAATCACAAATGGATCGATGAATGGCCAAGCGTGTCAAGAGTCTGGGAATTTATGAAATTATATTTTCATAGTTATGTTTTTGAATTAAAGTGTGTGTTGCTCAGTATGGAATATATATTTTAATTAATATTGTGTCCACTATTTATAACAACAAACGTCAGTAGTGTTGCACACTTTGACTCTTCTAGCCAATCATGCTTTCCGGAAAAAAGTGTGTGCTTGCTGAATTTGTTTGTTAATTATGTATGAGTATTAAGTATGTGCCTGTCGACCGAAACGACGTGTAGGCCTATTGTTCCCCATACTTACAACTTTATGCAACAACGCTTCACAGCAGCAGCAGCAGCTTCACGTTTGTGGTCGGAGCGGGTTTTTTTCACGTTGGCCGTTCATGTTTTAATTAGCAGATAGGAAGCAGGTGTGCGCTCCAGCCAGCACGTCTTAACCCGGCTTTGAACGCGCTCTCGGCCATTCACACCCTGACTGTCGTGCCTCCTTGTTAGCTTCTCCAACACGACTTGTCAGACGCAACATGTTCGTGTGGTTTTGCATTGTCGCGTGTGCTTCGGCCGCTTGCCTGGTGGACGCCGGGATGGTGAAGGCCGGTCAGCCACACCAAGTCCCGGTGAACGGCTCCAAGGTTTTGAGGGCAGCCCACTTTGCTTTAGTTGAATTCAACAAGGCAAATATAGAGGAACAGTTCGCTTATAAAACTGTAAAAATCACGTCGGCCAATATTCAGGTAAGACTTAATTCTTGAGTACACACCTGAATGTTATACCATACACAGGATTCCCCTAATGAGTCCCGTTTCCTGTAGATCGTCTCTGGTATAAACTACATCCTAAAAATGCTGCTGGCACGTACGAGGTGCAAGAAGATCTTCACTGATGACGGTGTATCATGTGTTTTCCACTCTGAGCCCAAGGTGAGTTCAGAATTTGACGTGGTACATGATGCCGCTAAATACATGTGCTCCTTACTTTGCCCCTGTGCACATTGTTTCGTGTAGAAATGATAAAGGTGCACACATTTGCTTTTTGTTTCAGGAACTTCAGTGCCTCTTCGTCGTATCAGAAATCCCCTGGGAAGGTTCTCGTGTACTTTCTAAAAATAAGTGTTTTCCATATAATTATTGACCGCTATTCTGATTGCTGTTGTCAAATAAACCGTTATCAATGAACAGTGTTTCATAAATGGGAGCTTTTTTTAATATACTGTCCACAACCTCTATGTTGATAAAAAAGTGATTTCATTGGCTCCCAAATATGCCACTTGTTCTAACACCGACCTGATAAATTCAGTGACCTGCACTGCTGCATTGGGGTGAAAAATGGCGTAAAGATTCCCGTGAGTGACTGGGGCAGCTTCACTGTGCCTCGTCTCTCGCTGTGTGTCCTGGCAGCTGTGAGGCCCTGGGTCAAGCTCGGTCAGACACACGGCTGCTAAACGGAGACGAGGCTACACCTCTTCACATTACAACTACGATCTCCATGGAGGATTACAGGCTTTTTCAGATTACCGCTCGGCAAGACTGAACGGTCTGCTGTTCTGGCCGCCTTTTTTCTCCTCTCTTAACCGGCAGAATGGATGGCTCACTGACCACGGACAGAAAAACACTGACTTGGAGAAATTATGTTGTGTGGTGACGCATATCTGCACTACCACAATTTCAGGAGTCTTTCCCTTGCAACCATATGTTTGATTCACTTAGGTAAAATTAGGGGGGAGAAAAAAATTGGGATTAGTGGCTGATAAAAACATGTTTTAGTTAAAATGGCAGACATTTCTAAGTAGAGTGGGGGCTAAAGGGGCCATGTCTGTTTGGCTTTGATTACAGTAAACAGCCACATGGATAAGCGGCACACACACACACACACACCCCTGTCACCCAGCCCATAATGTCTCTAATCAGGGATGTCTTGATCAAACTGAGCAAAACATAAATAATTTGCTGGCACTGTGGATTAGGTAGGGGGGGTTAGAAATGTGGGGGAAGGGAGTTACTCCTTAACGTAGGATCACTAACATCGATGCCCTGTCCATCTGCCATTCCACCCACACTGACACACTAACAGGTGCATAGACGCAGATACACGTGTATGTTCTGTGCAGACGCTCCCATACTCCACCCTGCACTGGCCCTACCCCTGTCCTCACTTAGCCTGGGCAGCAGATGGTGAGGGGCAAGGCTTGTAGCCCCCCTCCCAAGTCCAAGCCACCAGCCCATCACTCCCTATTCCCCCCCCCCCCCCCCCCCCCGCGAACACCACCCCACCCCTCTTTGTGTTGTTGAAGAGCTTGAGTGCTGAAAGGCGAGCCCCAGCTTGTCCCCCCCCCCACCACCCCCACCCACAAATCCTTGGCTGGCTGCCATTGGCGGGACTCAGTCAGGTGTCCTAATGCTTCAGTTAGGGGAGGAAACGCTGGTTAATCTGCCCATCGCGTGCCACCGGCCGTAGCCTGGCCTCTTTGTGTCTGGCACCCCTCTGATCATTCCCTCCACCCGTTCATCTCTCTTTCCCCCTTTTCCAACCCAGTTTCTCTACCCCAAGATAGGGTCATCCTTTCTTAAAGACATCCCCTCTTGGGATGGGTTTTAACGTGAGTCTTTAGACAGATCCAGTAGTTTTGACAGTTTTGAATATCTCCTGGTTGACGGATTGAACTATTATGTTGTCCTCTCCATCATTAAACCCTTCTCTATGTTGTGCTGACTCATCTCAGGCTTCCAGCATACCTACAAATGCACCATGCAGGAACTTTGTTGCTATTAAATATGACACCATTCTTCTTTATAACTTCCGTGCCGCTTCACACCAACAGTTCCTGGTGGTGCCTTTTGATGCATACCGTGTCTTCTCTCCAGCCATGACCACTGGCCTTTCTGTTGATCCCAAGTTATCGTAAAACACTAACATATTGTATTTCATCAAGGGTTGCTCCTCAAGGAAGACTTAAAGTTAATACAAAATTGCTACCAATTAAATCGAGGTATTAACACATCAATGTACAATAAAAATTTCCTTAAATCCATTTAAAATGCTTTATCTCTCGTGTAGCTAAAAATATTTTTGTTATTTTAGTGTTTTGTATTTTGCTCTTGATTGTTCTTACATCCTCACACAGGTGAAAGTCTATCTCATAAGGAGGTAGCCGCATAACGTACTTCTGGAAGATGCATTTCTCTTTTGAGGATGAATGATGCTGAGATGCTACTTGCAGGATGCTGATATCATGTGATTACATAACCAGAGAGGGGTCATTACCATTTGACCCCTCCTGACCTTCTTTTTGATTGACCCTGGGTTTGGTCACCGCTTCAGAGCACTAGCAAGGGTATAAGGTCAGAGTTCAAAGTATCATCAGCTGTGCTGTCATGGAAACGGCAGCGTTTACTCATCTGATGGTCAGTTTTAATGCAAGGACAGTGGTTCATTTTAAACTATAGGATAATTTTGCTTTAAATTTTTCTCAGTGTTGAAAGGTTTGATGTTGACTTATTTTTAAAGCTCCAAAACTACACTTGTTCTTTTATGTGGCCTTTTGGACTGATGACAGATTTGGAAATATTAAACACCGATATTTCTAAATGTTTCTGTTGTAGTCCTGATGCTTTAGGTTGTTTTTGTGGCTGCAGATGTTCCCAGTTGAAGTATCGTTATGAATGGCTCGTTACATTTGACATATCACTTCTTTGTGCTTGTATTATTTTTGCATTTGACATGTCTTCGTGTTTCCATTGTGTGCTATGAAGCAAATCATACATCTCCTGTCTTCACGATTATGACCAAAGCTTCGGGATCCACCATTGTGGTCAATCGAAACACACCCGCGGTTTGTTTTTCCACTTCCTGTTTGTGACCGTTGTGAAGGGTTTCCTTGCAATCAGTGCTGCGGCAGGCAGGGGGGAGAAAATCAATACTTTCAATGTAACATGCGGCCAATGGAATAGGGGAATGATTTATGTAGGGATGGCTACTCCCTGAATCAGATGGGATTTGTGTTTGGTGGCCGGATGAGTGGAGGGGAGGAGGAGGGGTGGCACAGAGACCCAGAGCAAGAAGAACTATAAAAGGTTTTTAAAAAAAGTGTGCTTCACTGCTGTTGATCGCGGCACCACTCCTCTCCCTTTCCCGCTGTCCCTCTCCTCTTTTCATCTCTCACACACACACCATGCTCTCTGGCTATCCCGCTAAATCTTAGTGCTGTATTATTATGAAACTAAGACCGACGGGACGCACGCATACACATGCCAGGAGTTTAGCAGGTTTTAGACCACCCGCTATAGAAAGGGCATATGCCCCCATCTCCTCTCCAGATTAATGGGAGCATGTGAATATTCTCGTACAGTCGGAGAGGAAGAGATAGGGGCAAGGGGTAGGGAGGGGTTGGAGATGAAATGTGGAGGGAGAGTGTAAGAGCCATGCAGACAGACAAGGCTAGAGGAGTGAGAGCAAGTCGCCGAGGTAATGAAGCAGAGAGCAAGTCTTGGAAAGAGACTGAAAGATTGAATTGTGGTGGCGGGAAAGAACGAGAGAAGCGAGGACATCACAGCCATAGCCAAATATGTGTGTGTGTGTTTGCTTTATTGCAGTGGCCCCACCTACCCCTCCATCCTGTAAGGAGGCACAGTCCTAAGGAGGAGGGGTAGGATCCCCTCCCTCAGCCACACACACACACACACACACACATACTCTCTCTGTGGCTCATACACACACTCTGCTCTGTGAGGGAGCAGTCGCTGAAGAGCTGGATAGACCATGCGTGGTTCTGCAGGTGTCCCACCCTTCTCTCATCACATGGATGCTTTAGAAGGTACTATTTCCATTTGTTTCTTTCTCGTTTATGTCATATATCCCAATTCTTTTTCAGTTTTCTTGGGTTTGCTGTTTCTCCTTCTTTGCTCGAAGATTTATTCCCCTCATTGTTCGGAGTAATCTGTGAGCCACATGTTTGTGGGAGATGACATGTGCGACTGCATGGTTGTTTACAAGCTCTACTGTAACAGCTGGTCTGACAACTTTAGTAGAGTGGATTATATCAGCTACATGCGTTTCACCTCGATTGTGTTATTATGTGATGCTTTATTCAAAACTAATGTTATGGGGGTCGCTTGTTGTATTGTTTAGTCTTGTATTTTATCTGTATTGCCGCTCAACTCTTCAGGGTGGAGGGAGACAAAGCGCATTATTAATGCTCTGTGTACTGCCAATCAGATGTGTATTCGTCATGTTTGGGGTTGAGTCGCCTCAAGTCCACTATAAATACATAGCAGCATTTTTACAATAAAAGTGAAGTTTTACACTTTTTCTGGGTGTGGTAGTGATGATGGTGGCTGTGAAAGAGTGGAACTAAGTCAGAGTTGTGGCTATGCTCCAAATTGATCTTTTCATCATTAAATGTAGATGTGTGTGTCACATAAAAATGTGTAAAGGCCAAACTAGAATATTGGTTAGAGAGAAATAAGGGAGATGTCTAATAGTCTGGGGAAGTGAGTGGGGGAGAGCACATGTCTAGCATGGGGAACACCTAATACACCCCTCTTCTGCTGATACACTAGAGATGGAATTACTGGAACAATAGTCTCTAATATATTGATTCAAATATGTGCTATGGACATTTTATTTATACAAGTTATAAAAGTGTTATAATTCTATATGTACTGTCCATTTCATTATATCTGACATATTTACCGGGATGACTCGGCTAAATTGTTTGCCTTATTTTGCATTTGTCCAACTCGGGAATTTCTAGAACTAATAAGACATTTGGTTTCCTGCCTTAGCTTTTGGTTGTTTGCTCAGGATACGTAAAGACCATATCTATTTTTTAACAATGTTGAAGTTTTCAGGACAGTTCTCCTCTTATTGTCTATCAGTAGTACTCAAAATATGTCCAGGTCATTACATCCTTGTTTGGACATAAATTTGGTGACCATTTGTTTAAATAGACCTGACAAACAACCTAAAAATTCCTCCTGGAAATCGGTTCCTTCCACAATATCTCCCCTCATCCTTTTTCTTCTGCTCATCATTTAGGTTAAAGCAGTGTTCTCCCCCCCCCCCCCCCCCCCCCTTTTTAAGCTTATATTGACCTGTTAATAGTATTATCCACAGAGCGTGTGGCAGGGCCAGGGTCACATCCCTCTAGGGTTGGGATGGTCAGCCCTCTGGCCACAGTTTGGTCAGAGAGTGGCCAATTGGACCAAAGCTGTGGTCATCCTTCAATCTAGCTCCTTTCACAGCAGAGGTCACACGAGTCAAAGGGTAATAAGTTTAACCCCTTGAAGGGTGAGGAGTCAGAGGTCACAAACAAGGCAATAGAGAGAAGGTTTGCATCATCAATCAGATGGTTATATCTGTGCATATCGATGGCACATGTACGCTTTTGCCAATCTCATTTGCATGGTTTACTAAACACAAAAGACAGCCATTATGATCATATAAATGTGAACAAAAATAACATTGGAATTCCAATTGTGTTTGTAACCTTCCTTTGCGATATTTAATACATTTATTATGCAGTCATTTGAATACGATCCTGAGTAATGTTTGTAAATGACATCCACGTTTGCAAATGATTTCGTTGATCAGTCCATTTCCATGCCGATTCCCAATACCAGTAAATAAAGAAAAGATATTCTCTTTGCAGGAATCAAGTGTTCTGTTATCTTTTTTATCCTGCCTTAAGTGTTTGTTTATTTAAGAGAAACTATGATATGACTTTATATATATATATATTATCATATCATTTGAACCATATTACCAGTTTTTCAAATATATATGGACTCTGTGAACTGGCTATATGTAAACTGGTTATGTTGTTACCCTCATGCTCCACCCTTAATACCATTTTGCATTTTGTGTGAAAGTCTGAACACGAGGACTAAATCAATGTTTTGATATGTTTTTCTTATGAGGGAATAATTGTAATAATTGTTGTATGATGCCTTTATATGAATTGATTTTAGGTCTATTTGTAGATGTGTGGCCTCGTTAGTTAATTTACACAATCTTATGCAAATAATCATTGTCTCGGCCTCTCAGGGTTTTAAATTTTTTTTAAATACAAGTAATCATTCCTCCATTTTACGGGGTGCTATTAAAACAATTTCCCCCAATGATACGGCCACACTAACTTCAATTCTACTGCAGATGAGAACGTGTGCCCCTCCTTGTAAATCTGAAATGGTGCTGTGCTGATGTTTCAGCGTCTCCCAGAGGTCTGCTCTCCCTGGCTGATGTGTCAGCATTAAGCTCGGCCTGCCTGCTCGGCTGCTGGGGCCGTGGTGGCGACCAGCCCAGCCTGGCCAAAAGCCAGACCAGACATGTCTTGGCACCAGACAACAGAGATGTGACAGGATCAACGATTGGGGTGGAATATGCTCATACAGTATGCAGTATTGCTGATCCATACTACCAACAAAGTACACAGGAACATTCTTTAAGGAATTTTATCATTTCAGATCGTCTGCCTCTGTTTTTCCTTTTTGATTCAACAGTGCAGCGTGAAGGGAGAAAGAAGCGACGGGACGGAGGATGAAAGAAGACGTGCACAAAGATCCCAGGTCGGACTCTGAACCGGGACGTCGTGCTTGCATGGTATGTTCCTCCACCAAATGAACCACCACGATGCTCCTGACGTGTATTACTTTACATGCACATTACATATCTGGGTTTGTGGTGCATAGGCACACTATAGGATGTATGCATGCCATTAAATGTGTGAACAAGAGAGATGTACATGTTGCTCAGTCAGCTATTGCACAGACGGAGACCATCAATCACAAATGCATGGTGAGCCGCATTGCTTTTTTCCTGGTCCCTTAAGTCCTTTCTCTGGGCTGGAATTACACAGCATTTTACCTGCAACACTGCATTTTTCTGGACTTAGTCTTTACCCTGCATCTTAACTCAGATTTGTGCGCTGCCATGTCTTTTTAAACTGACAAGAGGTGACATTTTATGGTGTAACTTATAAATTGTACAATCCTTCTATTCAGACTTTATGCTTTAGTCGCAGTAAAATATGCACAGAAGGAAGTCCGTAATGTTCGTGGCTTGTCTTGAAATAACGGTAGGAGTACAACATATGTTATCGAAGACCCTTCCCTTGCTGAAACTACTGTAAGCCTTTTATTAATCTCACAACAAGGGGTCTCCATGGCTGCTTGACATCTTGTGTCCCTGCATGTACCTGATGTCAGGTGTTAGAGAACTCTGCGTGCACCTCATCCAATATGAACTACTCTTTTCTTTTGTCCTTATATGGTCACTATACACATTCTTCCTATGGGTTTTACCTTTTACATTTATCTAATTAGGTCATTTATATGATCTAAAAAACTCCCTCATTTGCTGTTTTTAATTATGTACAACATGTAAAAACACAAATTAAGTATAGCTCTATGGTATGGGCCAAAGCCAGCTGTACTTGATAGATGAACCTTGGGCTTTGGATAAGCCACGAGGGTGAGTGTGCTGCGGGCGACGGTTTTGGAGAGCGCGTGTGATAATCAGCAGGTGGACTGGTTGTTGTGGTGATAAGAGCAGGTGATTGATCATGCGGTCAAGGTCTTGTCTTTCGGACAGTTTGATCAGCTGAAAGGTTCACTTCATATTTATCTCCTGAACTAACTGAAGTGTTGAAACACACTTGTTTGGCCTCTTGAAATGTATTGAGTAGTTGAAAATAAAATAGGGCAAAGTTTATCAAAGGAAAGGAATATTAAGCTGTATTGGAAAGTGTCTATAAAGACACCTACAGATGTGTTTGGGGTCTTACTGAAGTGATGCAGGGCCCGGCTTGTCAAGAAATGCTCTTTGTAAAGGTCACACATTACTGCTTGCTATGTTGGGATGCGGCCAATAAAACATTCAATAACTGACCCTGTGAAACATGCACTAATTTCAATGTTTTGTCAAGGGTTTTATTCTCACAATTGAAAATATGCCATTTAAAGAAACATCAAATAATTATACAGCCTCATTAATGGAACTGAAACTACACTTAAGTAACGACTTAACCACAAACCCATAATTCAGCAGTCATTAAAAAACGACATTGATAAGCATGTTCCTTCTGTTGGTCGGTTCTGCAAGTTATAAAGTGTACACCCCTGTTGTGCTATGCCTTCGAGAGCATCCAGCACACACAGAAGGTAATCCACACGATGGTGCAGTGTAACTCACCTCACGACTGAAACTGGTGTTTTCCTTCGGCTCAGAATGGAGCAGAGCAGAGTCTTCATCAGTGAAACCTCTTGAACATGACCCGACATTATCAAGAGCAAGTCGAATTTAGAAAGGGAAGTTGATTCTAAAGATTGCTGAAATGCTATATGTTTTGTTCCATGTGTTTTCAAGAGTCTTAAATAATCATACCACCAAACTGAATAGAGTTAAGGTTCATCGAGGGAACTATTTCATAAATGTGGCCCATATTTGTAATTTTTTTAATTATAGGAGATGCTTTGAGTTCCCATTCTATTGTTCCCTGTTAAGCTTTGCAAAAATGAGATGCTACTTCATATATGATTTGGTGATACTGTATTTGATGAGATAGCAAGGCCTCATTCAATGCCGGTGCCGTCAGTTAAATCAAGGTAATGAACGGGACCTTGAAATGTCCAAAGACATTAACGTAATGTTCCCTTGGAACCGGCCAGTCGTCCACTGGGCCTAAATCGACTCCGCACTCATTTACATGAGACATAAATTCACATTTAAATGGCAGAAAATTGCTCGGGTGGCTGATACACTGGGGCATATCAAATTATAATTGTACTCAGCCGTGTGTGTATGTGTGGGTGATATAAGATTGAAGAGATGTGTGGAGGAATTATGGGTCCAATAACTGAGATGGGATGTAAATATGGCCAGGACGGTCAGTCGTCTGATGTGCTACCGGCCCATTTCATCTGAGACTGCAATGCAGGGGCTGAATGGGCAGCCAGTCCCACACCAAACGACTAGCAAATCATTAACGGTCTCCATAGCACGACAGGGAAGTGTTTCATATGATGCAGCGGATTCTTTCCTCGATTAATCACTTGACTGTAAAATGTAAGATATATTTATATATTATTTTAAAATGTCCAAAATGATGTTTCCAAATGTCTTGTTTTGTCCAACCAACATTCCAAAAAACAAAGATAATCTCTGTAGAGTGACATCAAAGAGATAAGCTGCGAATCCTCCCCTCAGATAATGTTTAGTGTTTTCGCTTTAAAAATGGACTTCAACCAATCGACCACTTGTTGCAGCTTTTAAGATTACTCATCCACTAACAAACATCTGGGAAATGTAACACAATACAAATCACTGAACAATGAACACATATGGTACACTTTCTATTTGTTTTCATGTGCTTCTCATTGTCCGTCTAGTTCACGGGGCATAACTTGCTTGTACTGTTGCAGTTTGCTGACTTCTACTCAAATACATTGTGCCCCGTCCTCATCCCTCTTTCCCTCTCTTTCTTAGAGCACTTTTTTTCTTTCACCTCCCCTCCAACGGAAAGGCTTGAACAAATACACATGTCACATCAGTTCATGGAGATCCCAATTGTTTTTAGCCTTTGACCAAGAGGTCTATGGGTTGCCTGTGTTTCTCAGCATGGCTTCGTATACGCAACCCCAACCCCAACCCCAACCCCAACCTCGCCCTCGCCCTCGCACAACCCTTGCACACCATGCTGAACATGCACTCAGATGTATAGACTCATACATCATACATGAACATTGCATCTCTCTATATGCACTCTCACACACTGTTTTCTTTTTAAATCTTACCCCATGTCATTCAGTCCAAACTGAACCATCAACAAACAGTACAATATGGCTCACCAGGAGGCCCCTTACAGACCTGTTTCGTAATTTGGGCAGCTCTGTCTATTGTATCGGCATCCTTTGATAAATGTACCTCCAACTGATACAATGCGTCAGTCTTTTTGTTAGAGCAAGATAATTGCTTGTATAGCGAAGGGCCAGGGCCTTAATGAAGTGCTAAAGCTACTGGGCACAAAGGTTGTCTTTGCTCTTCACATTAGATGACAGCTAACGAAGCAGACAGCACAGTGAAAGGATGCAGACTAAAGTTCATCTGGTGATATCATTATTTTATTGTTCAGAGCTATATGTGGAAGCCAGTAAAGCGTAAATCAAATTTGTTCAACACTGAATTTGAACTAGCCATTGATGAGTCACAGTGAGGGCCTAACTGAAGAAAACAATGCGTTGGGTCTGAATAGGTGGCCAGTGTCAGTAATGTGCAGGAGCATCTTGACCTTCCCAGGATTTCTCCTTACATAAAGCCATACATGGTCAAATGTGGGGTTTGAGGAGCATTATTTGCTCAATCAAAACTTTAACAAACATCTTATTTTGTTTGGGACTTATTTGTCGTCAGTAAAGCAAAGGCTCTTTTAAGGGGTCACCAGTATCAGCTCAGATTGACCATTTAATTCCTCTTAGTCTTTGCTCCCTCCCCTTTCAGTGCTCTGGCTGTCCTGCTCTTCAGTTTCGAGTGTAACAGCAGGACTCTTGACACCCAAGACTGGTGTTAGGCAGAATACAACAAGACCATTTGGGTTTATTTATTTATTTGGTCATCGAACAAATTACAGTAGAAATGCAGTCGCAGCTATTTTTAATGAAGTCTTTCAAGATATCTATTTTTAATGTTTCCTTATGAAAATTCAAATTACAAGATTACAAGATTACAAGCACATCTATTGTTTGCAAAAGCGTTCAACCTGGAATGCTTTGAAATGTTTGCCTGCAAGGTGAGCTCTACTGAAGATGCTATCACACGAGTAGAATAATCTTATATTCTTCTTTAATAGCAGTGTTGCACGATTTCTATGGTAACGTTTTTTTTGGTGGGGGGTAGGATTGGGGGACAGGGTTTGGGGAGGGGGGGGGGCTCATGATGTTGGGACAGATGGCATTTAGCTCTAGCTGTGCCGAGCTCAGTGGGACCCGAAGCTTAAGAGGTTAGGCCTGTCAAAACCACTCTGTTCATTCACTGCCTAACAAAGTGTGGACTGTCAGCCTGTTCCGTTTAATAAACTTAAGATTTTTCTTTTGTCAACGCCAGAGCAACACTTTGCAACTCGATGACCTGAATATCCCAACGTGCATCAAGGCCCAGTGGAAAAGATTGCACCTCTGGCGAAAGACTTTCAAAACTGTGTGGACATAAGGATGAACTCGTCTGTTAAACTGCATTAGCTGAGAGTGTTTTGTGAATTAAACACAGTGAGGTTGACTGTATGCACGACCATGATAAATGTGTCAACATGTTACATGGAGCATTTTTTGTTAAAATCCATATTACGTGACTCAAAAACCTCAACAATAAAAGGCCAATCAGTAGCATCTGTGCCTCATATTGTTGATACAGCAGTGCAACAAATCTCAAAGCATAAATATGACACACACACACACTCATATATATATATATATATATAAACATATACATATATATATATTTAAAAAAATATATATATATGAACACACACACATACAGTGTATGTATATATATATATATATACAGGACTGTCTCAGAAAATTAGAATATTGTGATGAAGTTCTTTATTTTCTGCAATGCAATTAAAAAAACAAAAATGTCATAATCTGGATCATTTCAATCAAACAAAAAAATTTATGCAATTTTTTTTTTTTTTAATACATTGCTGTTTACAGCAACGAAAACTCAAATATCCTATCTCTAAATATTAGAATATCATGAAAAAGTATACTAGTAGGGTATAAACAAATCACTTGAATTGTCTAATTAATGACAAACACTCAGCTGTTATAAATCTTTTTTTTACTTGGTCTGAGGAATTATTAAAATTTTATGAGATAGGATTTTAGAGTTTTCTTAAGCTGTAAACCATAATCAGCAATATTAAAAGAATAAAAGGCTTGCAATATTTCAGTTGATTTGTAATGAATCCAGAATGCATGATTTTTTTTTTTTTTTTTATCATTAGAAATAAAGAACTTTATCACAATATTCTAATTTTCTGAGACAGTCCTGTATATATATACACAATAAACACATGGAAAAAAAGGGGTGACATGGAACAAGGGTAATTGACTAGAATCAAACTAGGGTGTTGTGGTTATTTATATAATATATTGCCCCATTTTCAGCATTTCTTTGCCACACTTTGACTCCAAGTCTGAATCCACATGCAATCACTTTCAAAACATTGTATTTCACCACAAGAGGGAGACATACTGTAACATGCGGCGTGATTCTCCACCGTACTGTACACACAGTCCACACAGGACTACAGCGCTCATCTGCTCTCCAAAGGCCTGCAACACAACAGATGCACACACGTATCAGGATATCCTAAACTGTCATGGGATCGTGCAGATTTGTTGAGTAAATATGTTGTAATTTTGGCCATCTTGCCTCCCCTCTCCCCCTCATCTCTCAATTTGTTTCAGTGCTTGTTGGGGTCAAAGGCTGAGGGCTGGTGAGTGGTGACCCGAGTGAGAGGCCTGGGTGCCATCTGACCTCTAAGTGGATGTGCAGCTGACCCTGGAGGATACTGCTCAACAAAGGGAGGCACGTGCCTTGGCCTTGTCGCCATGGTAACACAGGACCTTTTTGGAACGTTGGGGGGGGGGGGGGGGGGTCTTTATTCTGATCAGTTCATATAGTCATCTTTTAGGGATTCACTTCCTTTTTGAGACAAAATAAGGCCCAAATGCATGTCCTTATAACAAACATTGTTACGAATCAAGATTAAGACTTGGTTTGAGGAAAGGGTTAGTTACGATGAGGGTAAGTCTCCAGTAAATAAATTTAATTCAATGTCATATCCCAAAGTGTGTGTGTGTGTGTGTGTGTGTGTGTGTGTGTGTGTGTGTGTGTGTGTGTGTGTGTGTGTGTGTGTGTGTGTGTGTGTGTGTGTGTGTGGAATCTAAGGGCTGACTGGGTAATCTCTGCAGGCAACTGTGATGGTGCTTTATATTCTCACAATCACCTGGAGAGATTCTGCAGTTTGTTTTATATGCCTTAAAAAAGTGTTAATATAAACCCTGAAACTGTGTCTTTATCCCAAACCATATAATGACAACTACAATGTAAGATGTCAGGAGGAGAACACATTGTTTACCAAAGATTGGCTCAAAACTGTCTGCCTTTGTGAAATGGTGATCAAAGAGGATTTCACGCTCTAGCTTAAGGTAATGATCATTGCACAATAAAAGAGATGTCGCCATGACACCCTTTTGTTTAATCTGTTCATGCCTCACGATCACAAGTCAAAACAGTTGGTGCTTGTTTAAAAGAAGACACGGGGTCTTATTAAAGTACAGTGCTGAATGAGGGCCAACAGGTGCAGTCCACCTGGAAGTAAACACGTTGCCTCTTTGATGCTGTGCAAGCTGCGCTCGACACAGATACCCCCCCCCCCCCCCCCTCACCCTGATCAACCATCCTGCTACCCCCCTCCAACACAGCGCTATACCCACATACCATACTTTATATTACTCATCCATGTAACGTTATATTTGACACATCTACATTTGTGCTCCCCTCAATCCTCCTGTCTCAGGCCCGAGTCCTTTGCCCACGTGCACCCCTCCTCCACCTCTGCTTTTCCTGTCTCATCCCCTTCTCCTTGCGTTCTGCTGCGTTTTGGTGAAATCTCAGCTGGCAACTGTGAGTCGTTCAGTAGCTGCTCTCACAATGGCCTCTGGGATTATGCTAAACACAGCGCCTCGGCTGCTCTCCCCATCGACCGGCGTCAGCGACGCCCTTTGGAGCCACAGGAAAGAGATGGAGGGCTCTCAATGAAGATGTCACTGCAATTACACAAGCGTGTTTCACAGGCACCCTCTCTGTCTGCTCTTCCTCCTCTCGCATCCCCCCCTTCCCCACTTACAAAATAGTATTTTCGACAGTCTTTTGAAGTGCAGCCTCATCTCTTGCAGCTCTTTCATAATGCATGCCCACTTTGAATTTGCATGCATTCTCTTTCCAGATGCTGCTGCCATCTTGACTTACAATCATGTGTACTGTACAGTATAGCGATTGAATTATCGTAGCATGAAAAGAATAATAATGACTTGGTTTTATGAGTATTTTTTTTTTACCAGGAAGAGATATTGTAGGATCAAAATGTGTTGGGAATTATTCACCTTTTGCTGCCGCGGTACTGATGTTGGGGCGAAGGAAGAACTTTCTGATGTGGATGATACTGCATCAGGAACTGATTGGCTGGTGCTTCATTGCCAACAGTACCTGATGCATTGCCTTCAGCGTTGAAAGAAACGTCAGAGTACCGGCTCCTTATCTGCTCTGGAAGATGTACCTCCTCAGGGTATTAGACCTTCAAGATTCAAGATTCAAGATGTTTTATTTGTCACATACACACACAGGGTGTGCA
Source organism: Pseudoliparis swirei (assembly GCF_029220125.1). Classification (NCBI taxonomy): domain Eukaryota; kingdom Metazoa; phylum Chordata; class Actinopteri; order Perciformes; family Liparidae; genus Pseudoliparis; species Pseudoliparis swirei. Next base: position 13,978,703 of record NC_079404.1, read on the forward strand.
GTGAAATGAAAGTGGCAATGCTCAGCAGGAATGTGCAACAAAACACACTATTTACAATAAAAACAACACAATATTTACAGTAAGTGTGTGTGTGTGTGTGTGCCTAAAAGGGCAGTGTGTGTGTGGGTGGGGTCCTGGTGAGGTCGGAGTTCACAGTCCTGATGGCCTGAGGAAAGAAACTCCCTCAGTCTCTCTGTTCGAAACAGTCTGTTGTTGGGGTGGTGAGGATCCTTCATGATCCTGCCGGCTCTGGTTCTGCACCTCCTGTGTACAAGTCCTGCAGGGTGGGAGTGTGGTTCCAGTAGTGCCAGCCAGGCCACTTACTCCTGCAGAGCCTCTGTCCCCTGTCGAGCGTTGCCAAACCAGGCTGTGATGCTTCCTGTCAGCTCCAGAGTAGAAGGACTGAAGGATCCTCTGGGAAACTTTAAATTTCCTCAGCTGCCTGAGGTGGTAGAGGCGCTTTGCCTTTCTCACCAGAGTGTCTGTGTTCGTTGACCATGTCAGATCCTCGGTGATGACTCTCCCAGGTATTTATACCACCTCACCCTCTCCCAGTAGTCCTAATAATCCCCAGTGGTGAGTACGTCTCTGTTGTTGTACCCTCCTAAAGTCCACAATCAGCTCCTTAGTTTTGGTGACATTCATGATGAGGCTGTTGTCCCGCACCAGAGTGAAAGATCAGCAACTTCCCCAGGGTAGCCCTTCCGTGTTCGGAGAGATCATCACCACCACCACATCATCGTCATCCAAACTTGATGATGGTGTTGAGCTGAACCTGGGCCACACAGTCATGTGTGTGAGCGGGGAGGGGGCTGAGGGGCTGACCTGGGGGATCCTGTGTTCAGGGTGAGGGGTTTGAGGTGTCTGCCCACCCTGACCACCTGTGGCCTGGCGGTCAGGAAGTCCAGGATCCAAGCACACAGGGGTGTTCAGTCCTAGCTCAATCAGCTTGCCGGCCAGTCTGAGGGACTATGGTGTTGAAAGCTGAACTATAATCAATGAACAGCAGTCTCACATAGCCCCCTCTGGCTGTCCAGATGAGAGAGTGTGGTGCAGTACCTGGGAGACAGCATCATCCGTGGATCTGTTTGGTCCATGGAGGAAGGGAGGAAGGCGCAGATGTAGTCCTTTATCAGCCTCTCAGCATTTCATGACCACCGAGGTGAGGGCCACCGTCGGTAGTCATTCATACATGCTGGAGAAGCATTCTTGGGCACAGGGACAATAGTGGATCTCTTGAAGCAGGCGGGGACCACGGACTCAGCCAGGGAGAGGTTGAATATTGTGGTGAACACTGGAGCTGGGTGGTTCGCACAGGTCTCCAGTACTCGCCCAGATCTGCCATCTGGACCTGCAGCGTCCCTGGTGTTCACCCTCACCAGAGCCCTCCTCACACTGTGCACGGTCACAGAGAGTGTGTGTTCATCCCCAGCGGTAGAACTCACCGCTATGCTAACGTTGTTGTTGTTAGCCGCGAAGCTAGCTGTTGTTGCTAGCCTCAAACCGTGCATAAAATGAGTTCAGGTCGTCCGCTAGGGATGCGCTGGCACTCCATAGCGCGGGTCTGCTCTGGTAGTCTGTGATAGTCCGCGCTGCTCCATCTGTGATTCCACTCTGTCTGGTACCTCCTCTTGGCTCCTTCACCGCCTCCTCAGTCCATAGACCGCTGCCTTGTACTGCCCATGTTGCGGATACAAGACCGGAGTTATAGGCAGCAGTACGGGCGCTCACAGCTTCACGGATGGATCTATCAACCCACGGCTTTTGGTTAGGAAAACCCTAACTTTTTACGGGGGGAGTGATGGGTGTCCGCTAGCTATGAGGCTCATTGCTACTTCCGCCAAACCGCTGACGTACTGGAACTGGATTGGATCATGTCCCAGTCGACGACACGCAGAGCGCCTGTAGCTCAGCCTCTGATTGGTCAGACCAGAGAGAGACAGCCTTGTAGCCTCTCTTGAATGGCGATAGCAGTGGTCCAACGTTCTTTCCTCTGGTAGCACACGAATGTGCTGGTGAAAGTTCGCATGACTTTTTAGGTTTGCCTGTTAAGTCCCAGCCACCACCACAGCCGCGTGGATACTTGTTCTGATGCCGACATAACACATCATGTAGGTCCGATAGTGCTACGCGGTGTCCGCTTGTGGTGGTATGTAGACGGCTGTGGTGATGACCGAGCTGAACTCCCGGGAAGGTAGAATGGACGGCATGAGATCGTCAGATGTTCCAGGTTCGGCGAGCAGGAGCTGAAAGAGTCTTAATGTTCTTGGGGTCGCACCACATGTTGTTAGTCATGAAGCAAACCCTCCACCCTTAGATTTACCAGACTCTTCCGTTCTGTCTGCACGGAAAACAGAGAAGGACTCGGTTGGGCATATGACTCGATCCGCACCAGCGGGTCAGCCATGTTTCCGCCAGACAAAAGATGTTACAGTCCTCATGTCCTGTTGGAATCTGATCCTTGCCCTAACATCATCCATCTTATTTTCCAGAGACTGGACGTTAGCAAGAAGGATGCTGGGCAGAGGTGGACGGTGGGCTTGAACTCTCAGTCTGTTCCGACCTCCGCCCGTTTCCCTTTGTTTTTCGTGTCCCCTGTAGTAGATAGATAGATAGATAGATAGATATATACTTTATTAATCCCCAAGGGGAAATTTGTCGAGTCAGTAGCAGCAACACACAAGAATAAAAAAACAAAACACAAAATATAAGAAGGGTTAGGGTGATCTGGCAAGAGATGAACTGTTGTAGAGCCTCATGAATGTTCTCCTGTATCTCTCCTTGTGGCAGCGGAGCGTGAGGAGACGTCTGGAGAAAGTACTCTGTCCCTGTAGGAGGTGGTGGAGAGGTGGTCCGTTGTCCAATATGGACACCAGTTTCTTCAACGACCTCCTCTCCACCACCTGTTCCAGGTGCTCCAGCTGGCAGCCGATGATGGAGCCAGCCTTCCTAACCAGTTTGTTAAGACGGCTGGTGTCACCGGCCCGATGCTGCTCCCCAGCAGACAATGGCTGGCGACAACCGACTGGTAGAATAACTCCAGCATCTTGCTGCACACGTTGAAGGATCTCTTGTAAACAGCGTTGATGTTGGCCTTCCAGTTCAGTCGGCTGTCGATGGAGACGCCCAGGTACTTGTACTCCTCCACCATGTCCACGTCCACTCCCAGGACACTCAGAGGTGTAGCGGCTCCACTGTTGTTGTTGTGGTTCGCTCGTACGATCTCTGCCGGCCACGCTGGATCGATGGAAAAAGTGGACAAAAACCCTTGTTTTGCGCAAAAGTTTATGTCCAAAAGTGTGCTGCGGTCGTATGCTGTTAGTGCCGATGTGTTTGTGGCAAAGAAAATATTAAAAATAAACACAAAAACTAAAAGAGCGCACAATCTCCGCGGAGCTACCTCGACGGCGTCTGGACACAGCCGCGCCATCACCTTTTGGTGTTGGGACACACCTCTGCAATTTGTAAGCATGAGTTTCTAATTTGGTTTCCGGTGAAGAATGGGACCTATGGAAATGTGCTCTTATCCTCTCTTTCATCAGTCTTGGATAACATCTTCTATTAATCTCTAAAAACTACTTTGATTTCTGCTTTATTTTAATGTCATTGTCTTTTTTGTGCATCTGTTAAATAGCTTTTCCAAGTAAAATAAACTTTGAGTGAAGAGTCAAGCCTTTGCGCAGTTCTTTTTTTGGGTCATCCATGTTTGTCGAAGTTTGTATGTTTGCATATTCTGTAGTTTATTCTTGTGCCATATTCGGATTATTCTCTCATCAGGTGAGTGGACCTTATATCTACAGTGCATGACTGGGACTTGGCTCTTAAATTTCCTGTTTTAATGTGTTTAACCCATCTGTTTTACATAGCAAACTTGTGTCTTAATAGAAAATAATCTGATTTCTGCCAGAAAAAGACTGGTGTGTGACTCTGCACTGCAGGGTATCACCATATAGAATCTATCTGCAATCCTCATGTCATCCACACCCTGTGAGGAAAGGTCAGAAGGTCAGCATTTAAGGAGATGGGGCCAAGTCCATTTCTATCCACTTGTATCAGCAAGCAGTTGGCACACGCACACCCACACGCATGCTGTCTCTTCACACATGGGAAATCCAGGAAGCCATGCCAATTCCAGCAGATGTTCCTGAAGTGCAGGCATCTTGTAAACACCATGACATGTATTAGAGGCTAATGTAGTGGTTGCTGACAGAGGTCTTCAACACAATATTTGATTTTAACACCTGCTGCACACATACACTACCGTTCAAAAGTTTGGGATCACTTAGAAATGTCCTTATTTTTCAAAGAAAAGCATTGTTTTTTTCAATGAAGATAACATTAAATCAATCAGAAATACACTCTATACATTGTTAATGTGGTAAATTACTATTCTAGATGGAAACGTCTGGTTTCTAATGAAATATCTCCATAGGTGTATAGAGGCCCATTTCCATCAACGATCACTCCAGTGTTCTAATGGTACATTGTGTTTGCTAATCACCTTAGAAGACTAATGGATGATTAGAAAACCCTTGAAAACCCTTGTGCAATTATGTTAGCACAGCTGAAAACTGTTTTGCTGATGAGAGAAGCTATAAAACTGGCCTTCCTATAGTTGATTATCTGGAGCATCACATTTGTGGGTTCGATAAGACTCTCAAAATGGCCAGAAAAAAAGAACTTTCATTTGAAATTCGCCAGTCTATTCTTGTTCTTAGAAATGAAGGCTATTCCATGCGAGAAATTGCAAAGAAACTGAAAATTTCCGACAGCGGTGTGTTCTACTCCCTTCAGAGAACAGCACAAACGGGCTCTAACCAGAGCCGAAAGAGAAGTGGGAGGCCCCGGTGCACAACTCAGCAAGAAGACAAGTACATTAGAGTCTCTAGTTTGAGAAATAGACGCCTCACAGGTCCTCAACTGGCAGCTTCTTTAAATGGTACCCGCAAAACGCCAGTGTCAACGTCGACAGTGAAGAGGCGACTCCAGGATGCTGGCCTTCTAGGCAGAGTGGCAAAGAAAAAGCCATATCTGAGACTGGCCAATAAAAGAGAAGATTGGTATGGGCAAAAGAACACAGGCATTGGACAGAGGAAGATTGGAAAAAGGTGTTCTGGACAGATGAATCCAAGTTTGAGGTGTTTGGATCACACAGAAGAACATTTGTGAGATGCAGAACAGGTGAAAAGATGCTGGAAGAGTGCCTGACACCATCTGTCAAGCATGGTGGAGGTAATGTGATGGTCTGGGGCTGCTTTGGTGCTGGTAAAGTGGGAGATTTGTACCAGGTAAAAGGGATTTTAAATAAGGAAGGCTATCACTCCATTTTGCAACGCCATGCCATATCCTGTGGGAAGCGCTTGATTGGAGCCAATTTCCTCCTCCAACAGGACAACGACCCAAAGCACACCTCCACATTGTGCAAGAACTATTTAGGGAAGAAGCAGGCAGCTGGTATGCTGTCTGTAATGGAGTGGCCAGCACAGTCACCAGATCTCAACCCCATTGAGCTGTTGTGGGAGCAGCTTGACCGTATGGTCCGCAAGAAGTGCCCATCAAGCCAATCCAACTTGTGGCAGGTGCTTCAGGAAGCGTAGGGTGACATTTCAACAGATTACCTCAACAAATTAACAGCTAGAATGCCAAAGGTTTGCAATGCTGTAATTGCTGCAAAAGGAGCATTCTTTGACGAAAGCAAAGTTTGAAGAAAAAAGATTAATACTTCAAATACAAATCATTATTTCTAACCTTGTCAATGTCTTGACTATATTTTCTATACATTTTGCAACTCATTTGATAAATAAAAGTGTGAGTTTTCATGGAAAACACGAAATTGTCTGGGTGATCCCAAACTTGTGAACGGTAGTGTACACACACATGCATACACATACATATCCCCCACAGCATGACCGGGTATGCAAGCCCAAACTCCAACAGTCATTGAAGCTCCTTCTTAAAAAACATGCAGAAATGGTGTAAGCCTATATAAAAATAAACAAGGGCCATCACTTTAAACTCCCTACAGTAGTGTTCAAAGAACACTGGTAGGCTACAATGAACATATTTTCTGGAGCTTAATTAAATAACCTATATATGTGCAATAAATTATAGGTTGGCGGTGTCTCATAATGATTACCTGAATTTATCACTAGTCATCAGTCCATAGAGGGAGCCACTGTAGCCTGCTGATCGTTTACTGCTCCCCGGTGAGAGAGAAACCCGGAGCTCAACCTGCCCGGTACACCGCCCCCAGCATGTCATACTTTTAGAGCCGCATGTTCATCACAAGTGTTGCTTGCACTCCTCCAACGACCTAACATCCACTGCACCGTTTGCAGTCTGCTACCCGCGCACTCTCGGCTTGCGACTGAATAATAAACCGGGGACGTTTCCTTCAGCGCGCCAGGAGAGTTGGAGATCCGCAGGTAATTGCAGGTACGTCTCCAAGGCGCGACGGGATGACTGCACACAGCACGGCGCTCTAATCATTCACACTCTTTGAACGGCTCTCATTGTTATCCAATGGGAGCCGTTCAAAGAGTGTGAATGTTGAAACAAGTTAAACTAAATCTGCAGTAGCGCTTGTTTCTGGTGTAGCTCGCTTGTTGTCAGGGACTCGAGCAGTAACAAGTGTTTCTGAAAACAAAACAGAATCATATTTTATCGGTCAGATTGTTAAATTAGACATGTTTTGTGCAAATAGCTAATTTTACTCAACATTAGCACTGCATGGCTGATTGAGTCGTTCATTTTCCTGACACTGACTGACACAGGAGGGCATGTTTACGCACGATCTTTACGCGTATTACGCACTAATCCTTTTGGAGAAAAACAGCAGAAAAACACTTCACTTAGTTGCAGTCGCAGATTTGGCTGGAGCGGTGCCAACATAAACATCACGCCAGCAGCGGGAGATGTTGGGACTCGTTAAGCAATGCCATCAATTATGTAATAGCTGGTATTAAAACTTGAAGGCTTGTCAAGCGAAAAATGATCTTGCACGCTCTATCCATTTGGTTCCTCTGCATCTCGTTACAGTGCTGCTCCCACGTTTGGTCGACATGCTGGGGATCTGCGTGTGTCTTTGTGCGGTGTTCACACACGTCCTCTCTCAGGAGGCTGAGGAGCCGGTCTTCTACACAGTGAGTGAGATATTTTTTTTTATCAGTCTGTGTTTTTCTGTGTAGGTTTAACACAACCTGGCATGCTGGGGATGCTGTGTACGATTAGCTGATGGAGACATCAGGGTTCATGCGTGTATTGTTATGATATGATGTTGATAAAAATGAAAGGACACTCAAATATGTATAATTTCAAATAATGATCTGTCCTTCACAGTGCACTGAAGGGTATGAGTATGACAGAGTCAGAGAGCAGTGCCGAGGTGAGAAATGTTAAGTATTAGTTATCATATATTAGGGCATCTTATCATGCTTAATTTGTTTACATGTGTGTTTATTTTTCCTATATTTTCAACTCAGCTTAATTTGAGTTTTAACATTAACATTTTAACCAATTGCAATAATTCCACCACACTTAATGTCAGATGTAATGTCTTTCTATCTCCCTGTCTTATGGTTTCCCCTGTCAGACATCGACGAGTGTGCTTTGTTAGACGATGCCTGCAAAGGAGGGATGCAGTGTATCAACCACTTTGGTGGATACCTGTGCCTCCCCAAGAGCGCCGTCATCTATATCAGTAAGGATGGCGAGCAAGTGCCGCTGCCAGGATCTGACCCTCCTGCCCCTGCTGTCCCTGCTGTCCCTGCCGCTCCACCAAGCCAGCCTTTGCTCCCATGGTCTCCAGGCAACACGGGGGTCTCTCAACCCAGTCTGACCATCCGCTGTACATCCGGATACACTGCAGATGAGCAGAACCTCTGCAGAGGTAAGAGCAGCTGCCCAGGGACTCCTCCCTCTCTTGGTTCGGCTACAAGATGATACAAAATATCAAAGTAACTTGAAAAACGAGCCTTTAATTTTGTATGGCTTTACACCAACACATGGAGACGGATCCTCTTATCTCAGCAAGTGGTGTTGACAAGACCCCCAGGAGAGAAATAGGAGTCTGTCAGCAGGAGAGGAGGTGTAACCACAACATATAGTACAAAAGTGATGTCTGCCACACTCTCCATTAAAAAAGTTATTTCTGTTCTTTCATCTAGCAGAATTTGAAGTGCAATGTGTAAGATATATCTGGCTTCATGCTACAAACAAATAGGGGGCAGCATTTCACCTCTGCTTCTGGGTCCATTCAATCTAAATTCTTCAGGGCAAGAATAAGTAAATTCAACTAAACTGCTAAAACTCTGAGAGCCTGTCAGAATAAGACTTTTATCTCTCAATCTTTACATGTGGAGTCAGCCTTTGGTTTATGTTAGCCACCTTTGAACTTACTGTGCCACTAACCGGGGACCGTAGATATGATCATGTGTTTACTGGATGAAATCCAAAGGGGCAGACACTAGAACATGACTCATATTTTCGCTTGAGCCGCTTGGCGGGAAGCAGATATCTGTAACTCAACCAGAGCGCTAAGAGACACAGCGGGAGGTTAGAATGCCCCTTCCTGATGTTAGGTCAAAGACTTCTTCTATCTATTGTGTTGCGGAGATAATATGTAGTAATCTATGACATAACTTCAACCCTGTGACCTTTTCACATCCTGTTGATAATTCATTTTAGGTCATTTTTTAATGCTTTAAACTGAGATTCTGTGAGAAGTGCTTAATATCTCCTGAATATCAGTAGTATGCTTTTGTTGCTCTTGGCAAGATCTAGTGCTGCTGCATGGAAGAATGTGTCTGAATGTGTCTCTAGCAGGGCCAAGCAGGTATTTGATAATTACTTGCTAACGACTTTAGAGCCTCAATAAGCAGAGCTTCAAAGGTGAACTGTTCATCTGTCTGACAGTCATCAACAGCTAAACCATGCGTAGCTGCCAGATGTGTTGCAAGCTTCTCAGCTTCTCTCACTGGGATGTATTCTAAAATCTTAGACATTATGGTTTGAGGTCATTTGCTTCTGGGGCAAATCAAGGAGACCTTTATAATATAGTAGCGAGTTCTGATCTCACATATGGCCAGTAGACCTTCGGGAGATCGTCCCCTGAGATGGGACCAGTTTGAGACTTAGGTCTCTGCAGACAATTGTGTGGGTGTGATCTTGTGCTTGGGCAAGACTCTTTGATCTTCACAAATGGGGAGTGGTTTGAAGATTACATTTTCACACAATACACACCCAAACACACACACACACACACCAGTGCTCTTCACTGCTTTGTGCCAGATGCAGCTGCACCTGAGAGAGAATCTCTGATACTCGTAAACCCGCTCTAGCTTTTCCCTCGCCATCTCTTTTGGTCTGTGAGAGGTCGGGATGGTGAGTGTGCATATGTAGGGTCAGCTGTGTAAATATAATGTACGGTGCCGTAAATGTGATGTGTTCGGTAGTCAGGAGCTTCTCTTGCCAGTAGGCAGATGTATGTGGTCAGGCTTGTGGTCACAAAGCTGCAGTAAAAGTAACACATTTGATTTTTTATGTTTTATATGTTTCTCAGAATTGGAACCCAATTAGATCTTATTAGAGTGTGAAACATGGCAGCATATCAGCTAAAGTAACCACATAAGCAAGCTGGCATGGGTTTAATACTTCATTTGCTGGCGTGCCGTTTCAGTGCATGGGCTAAACAAAGATAGGCTGTTGATGTCCGCGTTATTGCTTTGAAATGACTGGAGCTTTAACTTGAAGGCGTCTCGTGGGCGTATGTGTCTGTTGATGGAGTGAAATAATCTTTGTTTACATCAGTTTCTGGTTTCTCTGTCATTACCTTTAACTCGCTACAATGAGCCAATTGTTCTCGGACACAGAATTGTCTTTTCTCTTTTTTGGGTACACAGTGGCTGTTTTGCACAGCGACGTATGCGAGCGAAGGAGTTCCCATCAACTTTCAAATGGGGGGAAACCTCAGTGTATCAAATAGCGCTTACATCAGGCTCCTTCACTGCTAACTCGCCACTCTGTGAAGGAAACCTCAAGTGTTGAGTCAGGTGGGGCAAAGAGGAGGATGAAAGGATGACTGACTAAATAAGAGCACTGGCCAAGTCGGGTTGTACCAACGTCATGGGTTGTGCTATTGCTGAGTTTCTTTGGTGACTTAATGCTGAGTGTGTGGAGAATAATAGAGAGATTATCCAAATACCCTGGAAAAGAAATGAAGCCAATTTTCCAGAGCACAACATAATTTGTTAGGAAAACAGTTTCTAAAACAAAAATGTTTCTCTCGTGCACTCTTCTTTACGCCGATTAAAAGCGAAAAACAAATCCCCAAATGATATGTACACTTCAACACCATTTTTTAAAGTTTTTAAACAAAGCTTTAATATTCAATCCCATGTTTGCGAATGGGCAACGAAGCTCTTCGACCCTGAGCGTGAACATGAGCCGAAGTTTGTGTTGTTGCAGTGACACATCGGGGAAGTTGGCGCACAACTCCAGCCACACGGAGACACTGAACCTTTACTGTATGTGTGACAGCTTAATGATGCCCCACATTTCCATGACCTCCCCCCACCCTCCAAACACACACACACACACACACACACACACACACACACACACACATACTAACTGTGTTTACCGCCATGAGATGCCTACAAGTGGCTTGTTGTAGTCATATGCATATTAACTCTTATTTACAGCAGAGGTGAGATAAATAAAATAAAATAAATATACACTTTTATTAATCCCCAAGGGGAAATTAGTTCTCTGCATTTAACCCATCCTTAGTTATTAAGGAGCAGTGGGCTGCAGTGAAGCGCCCGGGAAGCAACTGGGGGTTCAGTGCCTTGCTCAAGGACACTTCGACTTGCAACTAATGGGGAGAGCGGGGATCGAACCGACAACCTTGCGGTTGCAGGACGGCCCTCTTATACCCCACTGAGCTACAGCCGCCCGAGATCACTTCCTCCTTGAAATGAAGGTCGTCCATCAAACACTGTATTCAGTGGCTTCAGGGATATCACTTTGGCCAGAGAGAATGAGACATATCATGTTTTACAAGTCCTGGGTTTACTTATATTTCATGTCTCAATTAGATACTAATGGGCGGCAGTATGAGGCATGAAAGGACATGCCACTCCTGTTTACCTGTCTGGTTTCCTGAGGTCATGCAGGCCACATTATCAACGACATGCTTGACTGATTTCAGCTACGTCCGGACGCTCTTCACCTGCAGGGAAATCTTTTCCAACTCTGTTCTACGAAGGCCGTTAATCCTTGTGTGACAGGGAACGTGTGTACTTTTCCGAACAAGGCAGAGTGCATGCAATAACATTTTTCCACACAGATGCAATGCACTTGGGAGGAATATCTCTGGAATGTCAGTGGTGGTTGCTTTTTTCTGTTTGCTCCCATCTTTTGTGATGGTAGGAATTACTCACCACCTTTGACAGATAAGCATCGGATCGATCTGCGAGGAGCAGGAATGCAGAGAGCAGAACAAGCAGAGAAAGCACAGCGAGACGCTGCTGCACGATTTTACCTCTGCAGTTTATACTCTACAGCTCCACGAGTTGTCATTTAATCCTGGCATTTGCACTTGAAGAAACAAGCCCCGTCCACCCAGTCTTTGCTCTTCCACCGACAATGTAAAAAGATGTGAGGATATGTTACCCTGTTAGTATTTGTTTCCCCTAAATCAAAGATAAGCAACACCGATTTGTTGCACAGAGAAGGAAGACTTAAACACCGAGGTGAATGTGACACCTTGAAATCATCCTGCTCTGCTTTTGTTGAGGAAGTGGGATCAAACACAAGCGGAGCCACTTTGTTTAGGGTTACTCAGACAAGAAGACACCTGAGGCACACCTTTGTACCTGTTGAACCCTCCTATTACCAGCTAAGCTTTCGTCTTCCACCTGCTCTCAGACTGATGATTTGCACTGTCCTGATTCAGTGTGTCTTCACCATGTGATCTTCCTGGTGCCCTACACTATGATCTTAGGATCCGACTCAACATTGAACCCGTTACGCTGCAGTTTCAGCGTCGCTGCTCGACGCCTTCAAGGAATGGCGATGTTGGAGTACCTCAATGGTACTCTATGTTTATGTTAAAAAAGTAGAACAAATAAATCAATTGTTAAATAATCACCATTACCAGATGTTCAAACTAATCGATATCTGAATCAGACTCAAACATCAAGTAGTTGTCATGTCTTAAAGTCAGTACTACTAATCAAAAGATTTCTGGTTTTCAGAACTCACTTTCTACAAGTCAGAAAACCGGTTGATGTTGCCACTCCTGAGTTTCTGATAAAGAAGTTCCCAATTCTTTAATTATTTTTTAATTAATATATGTACATTGACATCAGTGTCTCCATGGCAAGAAACACCTTTGTCGATTACATCTTAAAACATCGACTACACGAGAAGTCTTGAAACCGATGTCAGAGAATGACTTTCAGCCGTGTTTTAATGGCTTTAACATGGCGACTGTATGTTAAAGCTTCCTCACACTGCCAGAAAAGACCTTTCAGGCTCTCTGAGTCCAATCCAACGATCCAGCGGGCGGCCCCTCCGTGGGCCTGTGCAGTGTTCCTGTCCAGGATGCTGTTATTGCTGCTGGCTCCTTGCTGCCATCACATCAACGATGGCAGAGAGGAGCTGGGGGGGGGGGGGGGGGGTCAGCTTTGCCGTGCCTCCTCAGTGTAAGTGCTTGATGTTGTTGTTATTATTCTCCCTGAGGTCGGTGCCTGTCCAACGGCCAGCTGCTTCCTCCTCTGATGCGCTCACATGTGTTGCTCTTTCCGTTTACCTCATGATGGAAAGGGACACAGGGCGGCTATAAATCACTATTGCGCTCAGCTGTGTGACACTCGCATGCGATCGCAGGGTTCGTGTTACTCACACTGTTTCCCCTTTGATGCATATTTTCACACTTCTATTTCCACCATATTTTCAGGTTTCATTCCTTCCACGCCACAAATTATCTCTGAAGGCCGAGAATGGCCGCCACGGTGTTACCACGGACGTGTCAGGTGGGCAGAGTGATGGTCTTCACACTGAATAGCAGGAGAGTTGCTCAGCACTTCTAGATATCTTTCAGAGTAACAGGAAGGATTATTATCAGTCAGGAATGTAGCTGGCACACTGGACGGATTTTCAAGAATGTCAAGACTCTGCCCGACCTTTAGAAGAGTGTGGAACAAACTCACAAATCAGTTAGTAAGTGTCAGCACGACGAAAACTCCTGTTCCTACTGAACAATGAGAGCGATGAGAGGGGAATCTTGGGAGTGGTACGAATAGCAAGAGCATGGAAATATGTCATGCCATAATACAGAGAGAAATACACAGAATATAAGGTGAGAGTGTCTTGAATTCTTTGATTTCTTATCTGCCTTGTGTTTGGACTTGCTTTGAAAGGGAAACACTACCACTCCCATTTGTCCTGAGGTCTTGTTCAAGCTGGTAATGGATAGCTGCATTTCACACATTCACATTGCAGAGAGAATTATACATTAAAACAACGTGCGGTGCAGCAATTGCCAGCATTGCTGATTTTAAGGTGTTTAAAGGTTAAGCAAAATCAAACGCTCAGGGGCTGGTGTATAACATGCTAGTAAATTTGACGTTGTGAAATTTTATGGGCTATTAACGTTGCACATCTTACCCCCTGCTGTCCTTAATATTGAATTAACCAATAATCAGAGGGAAAAATAGATGCTGTCCAACAGCAGGATGACTCCAACTGTTCTTTGGAACAGCTCCTGCTTTCCATTGCAGTGGTTCAACAAGACTAAATGCTCTCAGGTGATAATTACAACAAGCCCTATCATGTCGGTTTGAATGTGGAGCCAATAACACATTGTTCTGAATTCTAGCCAAACAAATTTTAAGTTCCCGCTTTGGACACATATGCTGTTTCTTCCTCAGCCATATGCATGCAGTATCACACCAAACATCTCTTCAGGGTGTATCACTCCATTCTGTTAAACATTGTAAAAGGCCATTTAATGTTCGAGCACCTCAAACAGGACCTCTGATGCACACACACACCCACTCGTCCATTACACACACTCTCACATTCTTTGAGCTGCCGCCATCCCCGTTACTCCCCCAACTCCCACAAGGCATTTAGAATTAATCTCCCTGAAAAACAAGGAGTTTTTAACTCTGACATCACATATGCACACACGGTCATAAATCTAACTTCAAATCTTAAAAAGCCCTTTTTTGTTTTTTAAAAAAAGTTGGAAAAAAAGACTTCCACCCTTTCTCCTCATTCCTTCCTTCCACATCCTCCACTCTGCCGCTGGACAGCCTTATCTCTCCCTGTGATGTTACAGCAGGCTCGATTCTCAGAGGAAACTTGTAAGCTGTGTTAACTAAATTCTGACCTCAGGGAACAGAGTCACTTCTCCCCACACACATGTGATGGTAACATCTGTATATGGACTGTACTGGATGCGTTGAGCTGTGGAGGCTTTATGGGACCGAAGAGCCAGTCCGTGTGGGATGCTCTCCCATCCCACCTACACACACACACACACACACACACACACACACACACACACACGCACACACACACACACGCACACAAACTTGTGTAGAACTCTTTTTGGCAGCGTCTTAAAGGTTTAGTGACAGAGTAGCAGTAACCACAAGATATTCTCGTGAATGAACCTTTGGATTGCATTCAGCACATATGCTTTCATTTAAAGCTCTCCAAGCTTTCTTAAAGGGGGTGAGAGTGACTCTGACTTTTCCGTACACAGAACGTCTTGAGGAGCATTGCTGCATTGTCCACATTTAAACAATGTACAGCTTGCCATGTGCAGTTACTTCAAACCCACAATTAGTTTCTACACCTGATGTAGGAGAGTGGTGGAACTTGATCCAGCTGCATATGGCTGCCCTGCACCAGCGACACCTTGTTTGATGGATTCTGGCACTCCCAAGTCTCCAAGGTACTCTGTGGCATGAACGTTGTTTGCCTCGTGCCAGTCAATGCATGTCAAAATCCTTCCAGGTGCACCTGATGTAATTTGGGTTGCCAACAATGTCCAAAAGCGAGAGAAAATGCTGCTCTCAGAAACGTATTCGTATCGTAGTCCACGTATTGAGGCCACAAGTGGACCAGCTCTGGCTCAAATGTTGTCACACAATTCAATCTGAACAAAGCTGAATGTGCCAACTGCAATTAGTCCAACTGCTGCATATCTGATCTGGCAATAATGCTGCAGAAAATAATTGCTTACCAATGGATTGCTCACTGTCCAAACAATAACAACACTGAGAAGTGAAAACAAACTCAAATGTGAACCAAGCGATCCGTACCCATTAAGAAGCTCTGAAACTTAGCGGCACTAGTTGCGTGGCTCGAGGAATGGCTATGTTGGTTTTGGTCAATGTCTCAACAACTAGTTGATCAATTGCCATGAATTCTTTTGAAATGTCACTGATGGTTGTTCAGTGCCCCTCGGCGTCGGATACCAACGTACGGAGGCACCCTTCAGCGTCTGTATGCGCCGTAAACCCACCCACGTCACGATCAGATGCCCATCTTTCTATGAAGATGGACGTTTATTTTGAAAGAACACTAAACTAAAACATGATTCGTGTCACTTCAAAACCTGTCTGGAAGAATACTTGGAGCATCATACTTTTAAGTTAAGGGCTCCTGACGGGTGTCGGTATTTGACGAGTTGGGAGCGAGCGTGTGTTGGACCTGAGGAGACTGAGTTTCAAGATGAACTGTCATAACTTTGGTGAATCTCTGACCTTTTATCATGATTCTATCCTGTAGATCTATAAACCTGCAAAAATTATGACCATCATCTTGTGTTTAGAGCTTATTAGTAAATGTTTGCACGCTAAGTCTTGCTAATTTATCACCGACATGACATAACAAAATCCGAACATTTCCCCGGCATCACAGTTTGATTGTCTGCTTCTCGGCACCATGAAAACGTCAAAACTTAATTTTATCGGGAATTCAGAGTCTCGGGCGTGTGTTGTCTGAATGTATTGCCAGAAGGCAGGGCATTTCCAGTTCCAATGAATCACCAAATTCCTCCAGTAAGTAGGCGTGGTTGGGATTCACAGGGATTTGATCCCGGCTTCAACTATTTGTTGGCATTCATTTAAGTTTTTCATTGATATACGGGATTTCACAATTTTGTTCTTTGACAAACGCGTTATCATGTTATAATTTAAAGGTGAGCTGGTGGTTTACATTCATTAGCTTTGGAAGCTACCTGTCAAGGCTAATGCTATGTGGCTTGTGTATGGTTGTGTTCTCGAGACACTTATCTGCACCTTCAAACTAAAGCATGGATAAGTTGTTTTTACATATATTTATTGACATGAATATAATGTATTACGAACTGAATGGATGATGTTAGACAGTATTGGTATTGTTACAGAAACAGATGCAACTTAATATTTAAATCTCTATAAATAATGCATAAAATCAAATCTGTTGTGTGGATGTACTTACACGCCACATGGGGACATATATATGATCTATTATACGAGATAGATCTCTTGGTCTAAGATGTCAAATCTGTACGGTAGTGAGCCACAGCTTTTTAACAGCCATGTTATGATATGATATGATATGATATGATATTCCTTTATTCGTCGCACAGTTATTAGCCATCCCATAGTGTGACGCTGTTGTGATCCAAGCATATTGAACCCTCAGTTGCACCCCGGGGGCTTCACTGCAGCGCACTGCTCCTTAATAACTAAGGATGGGTCAAATGCAGAGAAGAATTTCCCTACAGGTATAAATAAAAGTGTACATTTCTTTCTTTCTTTCTTTCTCACTGTGCTCCGTGAGAGTTTAGCATATGTTAGCGTTCTTCCCTTTCCTCTCTTTAAGAAGACAGCTTACCTTCTGTGCCACTTTTTTTTTCAGTGGCTCTTCCACATTAAATCGAGCCGATTTCTAACCGGCTCCAGTTCCACTGGATGGTGGCATTTCGGGCATTTAGGGCACTTGAGGTTGAGCTTTCCAGCTGAGTCCACATTTCATGGACAACGTCCTGGAGGATATAAGATAAGATCTAAACTGATCCTCACTGGGTAAATGTGTTTTTTGCGATACTGCAGAACATAATTGAATACAGATATGTACAGAAAGTATGATTATAATATCAGTTTGACATATCTGTGCAGGGGGAGCAAGTTATGCCTTCCTGCACTTATTTCAATGGTTTGATTGCTACATTTGACTCTTTTGATCGTGGCGTGTTTTCTTTGAGTATCATTGTCTCAGGGGCATTTATTGCATCAACTCCCTGCAGGAGGGATAATGCAATAATATCTGTCAGCAAAGAGTTCAGCTTTTCCACTCAGGTTCTTCTGACTATTGTGAGGCTACGCATGTGTCAAACACCAATGCTTTCAGAACCCCCCTTCTTTTCTTTTGTGCGTGTGTGTTATTGAGGATAACTGTCTGTTGTGCTATTAAACTGAAGCCCACTGGCTGTCTGCATATGATGAGCTGTGTCAGACCACCCAAGAGGACTGCTGGTGGGCCCACAGGGATGAGAGTATACAGTACGGGCCTATTTGTGTGGGGGAAGATGGAAGACGGAAGAAAAAAAAGGGGCAGTTACAGTGAACAGGCCTTTTTTTAAGAGGCTTTGGCTCCAAACAAACCAAAATTGAGAATGTGTTTGCATGTTTAAGATCAAAAGTAAAATGTCACCCATGCTGCTGTTGTTTATTTTAACCAGAGCTTCTAATAGTTTTTGGAAGTTTTACACCTTATCATCTCCTTATTTTCCCACTTTAATATTTGTAACATTTGAGTTTGCATCTCTGAAATAAAATTATTATTAAGTTGGTGATAAATGTGCAGAGTTGTTTACAGTATATATATTTCTCACTGCAGTAAAAATGGGTGACTTTGATTTGGGAAATCTAGTTATAAATAAAAGTTATTCATGATGAAGGATAGAAAAATGGATTTTGAGTTTTGAGTTGATGGATGATTGATGAGAGAGCAAAGCAATGTTAGAAAGCACATGAGTTATCATTTAAGCTCTCTCTCTTTCTCCTTCACACACACACACACACACACACAACCCCCTTCAAAGAGCTGTCCTGTTAGCAGAAGATATGATCTGTGTTTTCACCCAGAGCTGCTGAATAAAAGCCCTTTTTATTCTCCGTGTGAACGTGTGTGTTTCTGCCCATGTGTGAGACGTGATGGTGTCAGTGATCACAGCTTTTTACTATCCGTTTGAACGCAGTTCACACATCACAGATCACAGAGCACATAGAGCCCAGACATGTTGCTTTGTCTGCCACATGTTCCTGCGTACAGGAGGCATTGACAGAGTCTGTGTTTGTGTGTTTATTGCAGACATAGATGAATGTGCGACAGGTCGACACACTTGTGGTCCCGAACAGACGTGCTACAACACTAGAGGCTCCTACACCTGCCAGTGTCTTCCAGGCTTCCAGAAGAACGGAGACCACTGTGCAGGTGAGTGGTTGACGCAAAACATACTCTCTCTTTGTGCTTTATCACATAATCAAAACTGGTACAGAGCCTTTGAAATGGTTCCTGTATTGTCTTTTATCAACTGACTTTCTCTGCAATGTTGCTGACTGCTTTGTTTCTGTCCCTGCAGACAGAGACGAGTGCGCCCTGACCCACTACTGCATGCACAGATGTGTGAACACGCAGGGCTCTTACTACTGCGAGTGCAACGCAGGTCACAAGGTGGCCAGCAACAACCACAGCTGTGTTGGTAAGGCGCTGAAAAGCCACGTTTAGTCATGTGCTAATGTGTACAACAGTGCTTTGTCATTTAGTGACAGCTTGTCAGACATTCTGTGTTGGCCGGCTGATTTTCTATAAATCTGGACACCTGTTGTTACTTAAAGCGTTTATTATAATAATCATAATTAATTACCGCTTTAGTGTACAAACAAGCAGAACAAAACCACATACTACACGGGCAAAGGAAAGCCACGTGTATACTTGATAACACATGAAGTGCCATTAATAAAAATACATGAATAAAACATTTATTAAGTCAAGTTATAATCAGGTAGATGCAGAGAAGTGCGGTGTAATACACAGCTCAGGGATGTCAGCTCAGGTTTAGCTCAACAAAGTCTGACTTTGTCGCTCTCATACCTTTTTTAAGATCAGGAATAGCTTCAACAAAACAAATTGTACACGAGCTGTTTTTATGTCTGGAAGCTCAGAGCTATCGTGAGATTGAACATGCGCAACCTGAACCCCCACAGTCCTGCAGAAGTCAAGGGAAGTTATTGAGCATGTTGTGTGTTGGGATGCAGAGCTGAAGCACATTTAGAAATCCATCAAAACACACGACTGGTTCCCAGTCAAACTGAAACGTGTATGTTTGTTTTCCTTGTTATTTTTTAAGTCTAATTCCAGGTTTATTACATCTTGGGTCTTACTGACATAATGCTGGCCATCATTTATATCCATTGTGATGATAACATTGCATTCATCTTACTAACCTTAGCCGTTAACATGGTGACTACTGCAAGGCCATTATATTGGATTGAGGACCATGCTCCAAGTTATGATAAACCAGAACTCTCCATATTAACTCCAAGTATGTAACACATCTGCTTTTGTTCCAGATGTGAATGAATGTGATGTGGAGAATCCCTGTCAGCACCACTGCTACAACCTGATTGGCTCCTTTCTCTGCCAGTGTGAACGGGGCTATGAGCTGGCACAGGACACTGTCTCTTGCCAAGGTGAACACACACACACACACACAAACACACACACACACACACATACACACACAGTATATACACAGTACAAAACCATGCATCCCAGGCCCAGTGGTCTGCATGCACTGCCTTCTGCTGATTATCTCATGTATATTTGTGTGTGCATATTCTCTGTGCAGATATTGATGAATGCAGCTTCTCCAGCTACATGTGTCAGTACCAGTGTGTTAACAGTCCAGGAAGTTACTCCTGTGAGTGTCCAGAAGGATACCAGCTCCAGGGAAACAGAGTGTGTCAAGGTACTGCAGTACTTAATTTATCTATATCACCCTCATCTCTGTTTTTACAGACAACTAAGTTATTCTTCTCCCTTGCCTCTCCTCATCACTTTTAAGAGGAACGTCATCATTCCTGCTATCAGCCACTACTCTATCCCTCACGCAGGAATGAAAGACACTTTCTACCAGTACTGTCATAAAAATAATTCAGAGGTTAGGCAAAACGAATTCAACAACGTTGTGTTGCCTCACTAAGCCACATCTGTGAATGTATATGCATGATGTTGGTTTCTTAAAGTAGATTCATATGAAGCTCGGGCGCCCGCTCAAAGGGAGAGCTGTTATTTCTTCCTCTCCCCCTCGGTCAGGTGCAGGCTTTATAGAGAGAGCCATGAATCCGGCCAGTTGTGTCAGATGGACCTGATGGGGAAGAATCCAGATTGCTGTGCCAGAAATAGCCATGTGGTCTGGGGCATGTTTGATGGGGTTATGTTCATGGTGCTGCCATTGGGCCTGTGTGGGGTTACATCAGGGGTTTCCCTCTGCTACAGATCTGCAGACTTTCTTCTTTCACCTCCACAGCTGCTGGAAATGCAGCTACAACTCTAAAAACACAGTTCCCAAATTGTACATGTCCTGAACTTTGACTGTTTTCACAGCTCTGTCTCATGAAGCGTGTAGAGTTGTGTGTGTTTTGGGATAAAAGCATTTACATCCAGCTACTTTTGACTACTCATTTTCTTTTTCTCTCTCTCTCGGTCACCCTGCCAATCACAAGAAATAAATGAGTGTGAGACGGGGACCCATAACTGCCACGATGATGAAATGTGCTGGAACTATTACGGAGGCTTTCGCTGCTATCCCAGAGATCCCTGTGAGGCACCTTATGCCAAAACCTCTGAAAAGTCAGTAAACATCACCCAGCTCTTTGGTTTCACTATCAGCGGTGCGGCCAGTTTCACGGAGATTGTTTTAATTGTTGTGTGTTTGCAGCCGCTGTATCTGCCGGTCTCAGGCAGACTGCCAGGGTCTCCCACCATCAATCGTCTACAAGTACATGAGCATCCAGGCGGACCGGACGGTGCCAGCAGACGTCTTCCAGATTCAGGCCACCAACATGTACGCCAACACACAGAACACCTTCAGGGTCAAGGCGGGGAATGAGGGGGCAGAATTCTTCCTGCGGGTAAGTCAATGAGAAATGTTATTTTGTCATTGCATGAAAAGCTGGAGGAAGATGTCAGCAGGTGATAATGATAACTAGTCCAGTACCGTGATGCTGTCAACATCTGCAGTGCTAACATTAGCCTGCTGTTTGTCTCCTGCTTATGTTAAACTGTCAAAAAGAAGGAAAGAAAAGTGATATATCTGTATTTATATTCTAAATATTGACGGATTATGTTTCCCTGCAGCGCTCCAGCAACGTGAGTGCCATGCTGGTGCTAACCAAGTCTCTGTCAGGCCCCAGGGAGTACATCGTGGACCTGGAGATGGTCACTCACCATATGACCATGAACTACCGCTCCAGTTCTCTGCTCCGGCTCACCATCATAGTCGGGCCCTACGCCTTCTGAAAGCCGCGACCCCCAGCAGCCCACATAAGTCTGGTTCAGCAAACATAGCAGTGTAACACAGCAGATGCCTGCATAACATAGCCTACTGTACAGTTTCATACAATACAACATATAACATAAGCTGTCCCAGACTCATACAAAAGTTCCAATAGGCTTGCTCATGACAGCCCAGCCCGTGCTGTAATGTAACCACTGGGCATATTTTTCTCTCAAGGTGCTGGGAAGCGTTGTAATGAAGGGTTGTCATGTCCTGAGAAAGCACACACTGTTTTTCATCCACAGCACTTAACATTCAAATATTTCTCATCTTTAAAGTTTACAACACTTTTTTTTTTTACTTTAAGTGCCTGAAGTGGGCGTACGAAAGATAAGAAATATGTTGGATGTAGGCATTTTTACTTTTGCTGCTTCCATATTAAACAAACAACTGGAAACAGAGCAGTGGCCCTCAGGAAAAGAGGCCTAGTGGACACACATCCAAACGGTGATGGATTTCTGATGCAGCTGTACTTGCGTGTATCCCTTTGTTTCAGACCAGAACTCCTTTCAATAACCTGTGTATGCATCAATGAAGCGCTCTGTTGTAAGAAAGAGAGACAAAATCATATTTTCTATATTAATGTACATGACAAATATCCAGTATGAGCAGCTTTTGATACAAAGATAATTGACTGAGCTTTTGTTGATAAATGTAGTCGGGGTTAGTGCTGCTGCACCACGCTGTTTGTGCAAGTTTCTGTATAGATTGGCTCATGATTAATCATTTCCAGAGAAGCCCAGAACAGTTCAGAGGTGGAATGGGAGAGTTAGTTGAGAGAGAACTAAACTTTACATGACGACAGGCTTGATGCTCGTAGACCTTAGAGTGAAGTCTTGTACATACCAAGGTAACAAACCTTTGTGTGTGTGTGTGTGTGTGTGTGTGTGCGCGCGTGTGTGTGTGCGTCTGTGTGTGTGCCTGCGAGCAAGTGAAAGTGTGAAACACAGATGGGAGTCAGGGAAAGAGTGAGAAAGAGCTTGTTTGTGCCCTCAGATTTAGTGGATGTGCTTGAGCTGTTTGTGCGTTTCCGTGATGCCCTCCTCGCAGACCTCGGTCACAGAGGCCATGACAGAGTTTCTTTTTTTGTGTTAAACCCGAGAACACGCACAGGAAATGGCGGCTTTCATAACACACCTCGGCCAATAGACCGCTCACTGGTGCCATTCTCCAGAGGAACAGCTGGGCTTTCTCATGTCGACCCCGGTCAAGAAGTCACACTGGCACCAGGCTCGCTTACGTGATACACATAATCACAGTGCTTTGCCCTGGAGCCGGTTTCATGTGTGACACAGGGGATTATTAAAGTGTAAATACAATGCCAGCACACTTTTGGCAGTATGAGAAATCTTTCACTACCTGCTTTGCCTTTCGTGACTGCGTGTCGGCTCTGGCTTATTGCTGAAACACTGTACACTGCAGGCACTGAAAACCACACTGAAGACCAACATGTTGTCGCCACTTCAAGTGTAGAAAGTTGTCCATCTGTTCATCATTCATAGGGCCTGAGAGGTAAAAACAATGTAACACTAATGTTATCATTCATGCTGTCAAGACTTCCTTCACTGAAATGCCTTAATGTTTTTCTCTTCTATTTAAAATATATATTTTTGTCATATGTATCTTATATTGATTGTACTCTGAAGAGCATTGTTGAATAAAATATGATGGATAAATGGGGCTATGTTGTTGTGTTTTTCCTTTCTATTCAACAGCTTGTTTGAAAGAGAGAAACAACAAATACAAACTGCACTGCGCCCGTACCAAAGGGAACACGATCTGACTTCATATACAGGAATGGAAAATGCAGCGGGTGTGTGAAATGCTCCGCTGCTCTTCCAATGCTTTGGGGAAAATGTGAGGATGATTTCATATTAATATAACAATGATAAATGCAGTGAAAAATGATGCCCTAGCCTTCATATCCATCTTGTTTACAGAGATCGAGAGGGGATGTAGTTATATAGTATGTTGAGTCAATGTGTGCTGAGGGACAAATGTGAAGCCTGCACACACACACACACACACACACACACACACAACATATTTAGATGTGAAATTGGTTGGGAGGGGTTTTATGGTAAGTTGTTACTCAATCATTCTGCTGTCTAGAGCTTTAGTCCGAGCAGCGTTGGGACGTGTAAGATGATCCCTGATGTGTCATTGTTCCCCTAACCCCGCCTTCAGCTCGCGCTCATTGGGGATCTTTGTTTTTGCTGTCCGTGCATGATTCAACCCCCAGCAGAAAACATTGCTCACCAACCTTTTTTCAACCATGTGCTGAACTTTTACAGTTCCTTGTTCTTGGTTAATAAACCACTCAGGGTAAAGCTAATTCAATTAATCTCTCCACGTGTAGCTTGACATTTCATTAATTGTCGTTAGATTTATTAAGATGACCTCAGCCAGAGTCATTGGATGAAGATCACAGAGAAGGAAAAGAAAGTCATGAGTTCAGTAAGTATTGTGATGTCTGTTAAATCTTTCCCTCTTTCCCAGTGATGCAATAACTGCCCTCTATTTCTTCCTGTTTTTAAATTCTTAACATGTTTGGGATCAGATAGATGAGTGAGCTGTTTATATCAATATAAACAGCTCACTAGATGTCACATTGTCTAAAAAGCAAGTGAACATTTCTGAATCAAGAAATTCAGTACATGCTCAAGGCATCTACAGTGTACTGATTTATTTCAAGTTCCAAAAGAAAAACAGAATACATGCTTTACAAATGTATAAAGTATGCAGATACAGTATATTACTGACAGGGCCAGATTAGCACATTCGGAGTGGGAAATGAGGTGTGGGCTACGACTGAATTAGTTTGTGGTTACTTGATTGAGTACAACATTATATCAACTAATCAGCTGGAGCCTTAAAATGAGGTATTTATGCAGGTTTTACCTTTAGGTAACCGATAATTTCAGATGATGTTGTGACTTTGTGGTTTACGCGGTGCATACAGTAAAAACGATACTACTTATTCATTCAGTTACCACAAAATAACTGTCAGAGAACTTGGATTCTTCTGGGCCCCTGAGGGTGCCCCTGCTTTTCCTGGTTGGCAACACACACTTGCAGTACGCAGGATGTGATAAGAAGAAGGAGCATGTTCGCAGACTAACATTTGGAGACATTTCACTCAAAACCCCAAATATTAACCTCATTGAGACATAAGAGGACATTTTTAAATAATATATTGAAATATTGAAATATTGAAATCAGGACCAAAGTGGAGGATCTACACGTTGCCTTCCCAAAGCCATGAAACTATGAATCGAAACACGCAGAAAAAAGAACATCAAAATAACCCCCAAAAGGGATTGTGAAAAAGTCTTTACGGTGCAGCAGAACTCTATTAATTTAGACATTCACTAGACTCAGACGTATCCAGGTTTAACCCCAGGGCCTACATCGCAGAAGTGTTGTTGAAACTCAAGTGATTAATCACTTCTCATTGGGAAATCACTCACAATCGCTTCATAGCGTGCAGTTGCCTTATGTGCTCTTGTCTTGAGCTCTTTCAGAGTGGGTGTCAGAGGTCAGAGGTGTTCGAATGGCGAGAGAGAGTGCATGAAGAGGTGAGAAATGAATAGTTTGTTGGATGACATTTGAGATTGGAAAGATATAATGGGATGAAGTCACTTGTTAACACTGGCAACAAGTGCCACACAAGGGTGGCATAACACACAAGGGCATTCAGAGGGAGGCACACATGCACGGGGCTCTCAAGGTACCAAGAACATGCACACGTCAAACCAATGAGCAGAACCAGCCGTGCATGTGAGCATGTGTGTGTGTGAATTGTGAACTCTGCTGGTTTGCCGCCCGGTGCCACTGCATGTGGCTGTTGAACGCGTGCCAGGTCGTAAACACTTCCTGCCAACCACAGATGTCATTTCAATCAGCCTTCAGTTGGGCTCACAAAAAAATTCTGGAGGTCCATACCTGTGTGATTACATTCTCTAATTATAGTTTGGAGCAGTAACTCTGAGATGACTGAAAGAGAAGGGCCCTCAGGGTGTTGTGAGTGTAATTATATCCTAGCAATTAATAGGCCCGCTCCTCAGAGAAGAGTTTGTAACATGATGTCGTACCTGACCGTTTTAAGCTCGCCAGGGAAGACTTTGAATTATGACATAATTACAAGGAAAAAACATGATATACAAGGATAGTTCATATCAAGGAAAAAGTTAACATTTTTCATCTGAGGGGCTGCTGCACTGTGTATGGTTTATCATTAGCAGCTTCGTCAAAAGATGAAAAAAACGTTGGACCTGGTGTGCACCGTGTTGGGTCACAATAAGTGGAATTGTTTCTACATTCAAAGGAGGCTTGATCTGTTGCAAACGTTCAGAGTCTGTACCCACACTAGCAAAGCAACACATATCTAAATAGCTTTTAAAAAGAAGAAGGTACAGGCTAATAGGCAATGCATGCAAATAGTAGGTGACCAATTAACACCCATTTAGTGAAGCATGTTCGAAAAGGACAAGCTGTAAGAAATTATATTGCTAAAATGATTAATGACCACCTGGTGACCCAAATTGTACTGTTTCTTACCGAGAGCTGCTGATCTATAAATCATAACAATTGATTTAGGAACCATTATCGAAGCCCTTAGTTATGGCTTACGGCAACGCTATAAAGCCCTTCTGACAGATTCTGGCGTGATGCAGGACTAGTCCGCTAGACGGGCTCTTATTGGTCCAAAGTCAAGGTGAAGCAGGAAATTGTTCCATAATCTTGAAAGGAAGGCCACTGCTATAGAGGGGCCTTCTCACACACATGCTAACCTCTTCTTCATACCTAGCTGCAATAAAGGACCACGTCACACACTTTAAAACAATAGTCAGGTGCCCAGATGGGCATTGATGTGTTTTTTGTTGTTGTAATCATTCCTCTTGTTCATACATTGCATTAAGGCATTAAGATATTCATGTAATTTCAATGTAAGTGATGGAGCACCAAATCCATCCAAAGTTCATCTGAAGCTAATATGAGCAGTCTGGCTATCTTTCATCATCTTTTATGATTAAAATGTCCTGCCTCGCTGCCAAACAGTGGCTGAAAACGCTGCCACAAAACGTGCAGAAGAGACACAGCTCTGCAGCTAAATCTTGAGCTTCTCACTGACACCTATTGCTCCCAGTCCTCGTCCATCCCTCCCGCCCTGTCAGCTCACATCTGCCCTGGATTTTTAAGCCTTTTCATAGTTTCCACTTCCCTGCCATCCCTCCCAATACAACACGTTGAGAGTGTACAAGTGTGTGTGTGTGTGAGCACATGCATGTGTGACAGCGATGAAGACAGGTGGAGGGGAGGCCAGAGATGGGCGCGGGTTGTTGACGTGCCAGTCAGTATTACTTTTCCTCAGGTTGAGGTGTGCTCACCAAGAGGGTGTGTTCCTGCTGGAAAGCTCTGTAATGAACAGGAGGCTGGCTCGATGCCTGATCAAATTCCACCTTCATATCTATCTTGCCTTCCAAAAATGTTCAGCATACCAGTGGGTTTTATTGACTTGTCAGAGCAGAAAGCGGAGTGCAAGCTCTGCCTTGTGAGGTGTGCAGTTAACAGGTTCCTACAGCAGGAATGTCTGCTGATGACTTTTTATTTGTGATAACTTTTTGTGGTTTTAGCTCAAATTGACGAGCGTGATGATTACAGCTACATATGCTCAGACAGCGTTAATTCAGAATACAGACTTGTTCTGTATTTATCCAAGCTGGACTTAATCATGTTTGCACATGTTCCTTTAAACTGAATTAGACCATGTGCCTAACGTGACCCAGTGTGTGCCTCTCATGGATTACATTTCATTCACAGGGCTTTCCTCTTTCAGAAATAATGTCATTTCACAACACGTATGGCTGTTCTGAAGATATTTCAACCATCATCAAAGATTCTTCTAACCATCTGGATGGGAAAATATTTTTTCCTGCATCAAAAAATACGATTTGTAAACATGTTTCCTGAGTTATGTATATGATAAAAATAGATTATATATCTGGACCTTTTCCATTGATGTTGTACTTTTGTCCATTGTGAGTCTGAAAGTGCAATACTAAATTAATGGTATGTTAATGGAGTTTAAAGCTAGGGTAGGTTATGCAATTTTTATGATTGGACGGCCGAACCGTTTGTCTACTTAAGTGCCTTTTGTCTGCCCATGCACTCATTGCTCATCATCAGCATCTTACACGAGCTGCTCGCTTGACAGCTGTGAGAACTAACAATAGCCATGTTAGTTGTTTATGTTCGTAATGATAATCCTTCAGGAGTGGCTTTGTAGGGACGGGCTGTCAGTGTTATTGACTTCCTGGCTTTCTCACTACTTTAGCATCTTTTGGGGCTCTTGCTACTCGCTACGCAAATTGGAAATAAGTTTGAAACACTGGGCTTGGTTTTTTGGTTTGTTTTATAATCTACTGTACTCTTGCTAGTTTCTCCAATGTTACGAACCCAAGTTAATCTAGTTTAAAAAATATGATCGGTTATATTTGTCTACAGTGATTTTACTCTCCAATATTACACATAGTATGTTTTTGCATTGTACACAAATAGCAAGGACATATATATTTTCCACTAGATAGATAGGAAATATAGTAGATGGAATTGAAAATCTTCGAATCACAAAAATTATTTTAAAGGATTAAACAACCTTCTCAAACATCGCCATGTATTTATTTGTCAGATGCATAGGTCTGTACTCAAATTGGTTATATTTGAGAGGCACATCATGTGAAAATGCAAAACTGTACACAGCATTTTCCCTGACGAGGCTGTTCGTGGTGTTTCCCACACTTCTGCAGGATGTGTGCACACATTGTTACCGACTGGAAAGCGTGGCTTGACTTTCACTGGTGAAACTGAGTCAGACAAAAAGAGCAATGGTAAAGTGCCAATGCTGACAGATGCTACTACACTATCTGTCTCATAATGCGTTTAGCCTCTCCCGCTCTGTATCTCTCTCTGTGTCGTTCTACTCCTTACTCTCACCCCCTGTCCTGCAAATACAGTTAACTGCATGA
Source organism: Pseudoliparis swirei (assembly GCF_029220125.1). Lineage (NCBI taxonomy): Eukaryota > Metazoa > Chordata > Actinopteri > Perciformes > Liparidae > Pseudoliparis > Pseudoliparis swirei. The sequence continues at coordinate 14,007,359 of NC_079404.1, forward strand.
CCATCCGCGATGAATGGCGGCTAACAGCTGCCTCTTTTTTGATGGTTGCTTGTGAGAGCATGTAATTGCATTTGGCCCTGGGTGTACATGCACTCATTAAACCAGTGTCAGTGCCCATTACATTCCACAGCAGTGCAACTCAGGTACAGAATGCAAATCCCAGACACAAGCAATGTGAATGTTTTGGTACTGAGGACAAGAGCACCGAAGGCCTCGGCTCAACAAGGCCGAGAGTAAAGAAAAAACAAAAAGTCGGGGAGATTGTTTTTAGGGTAAATTACATTTTCAAGTGAACAAGTCATTCTGATGAACACACAGTTTATTTATTTGACTTCATTGTGTAAAAACTGGATGAATGTTTTAAAATAGATTCCAGCTAAACACTGCCAAATATCTCAAGGATGCGTCCTGCTGGAATAATTGAGCTGGTTGCAGTTGTTAGCGCTCACAGAGATATGTTGATCAGGTCCCTCTGTCGGGACCTGATCCATGCTGGAATCAGATGCAGAATTTTAAAAGGGCCCAACTAAATGCCAAGATTCAGTGATGGACCCTTTTATTTTTTTGAACTCATCTTATCTCTTTGGATATTGTTCCGGTATATCTCCTGAAAAATATTATGAAGACAAAAGTCAAATTTATCTGAGCACTCTCACCTGATGTAAAGCTTGTGGAGCTTTGCAGCTCGTCAAAAAATAAACAACGGATTCCACTAAACCACAAAAAACAGACCAATGTTCTCAGTGGCTTTCAGGTCCTATACCCATCAGTTATTGTGATACGTTATGTCATGCTGCCTCCATTGTTGTGGCTGGGGCCTCCCTGCTGGGTGAGACAAACCATCATGTAAAACCATGTCACGCCCAAGAAGGTGTTACTGTCTGCATGGTTCTACAATAATACTGCAGAGACAAAGAAGACGTGACATCTCATACAAAAAGAATCACATCAACTCCTATTGCGCTGCTTGTTTCGCATCACAATATGACATGTCAGTGCATTTGTGACTTATGAGATAGAGGGTAAAGGTAATTAAAGCAACAACAAAAGAAGATAAGCGATGGCATTATTTGCATGTCAACATGTCAAACCCTGCAGATGTGCAACATAGCCTACTGTGGGTGCAGCCTGCCACCTAGTGGACAAACCGCGCATGAACATCTGTCCAACCATCGTCACCATATCTAGAAAAACTCAGGTAATGATTTTGAGGATTCAACACATTAATGATGTATCTGAGTAGCACATAGAAACTCAGATTGTGCTCCCTGCTCACTCAGAAAGAAGAAGAAAAATACGTCTATGATCAAACATAACTTGAGGGACAATGAGGGGTGTAATGCTGGAATGCTCCAACAGATGGCAAAGTCTGTTCACTTTGGAGAGTGACACCAGCTTCCCTTGAATGAGGCCTATCGGCCCAGTGTTTACCACAATGCCATACTCATTATGAAGTAGCAAATCACTGAGCTGTTAAACCACGTGTGTCCAACTGCAAGACTGAACTAAGGAGTTGAGTTAACCAATACAATATTTCATTTATTTATATTATTCCAGCAATAAGTGAGCATTACAAAACCACCCTAATGTGTACTTAATACGCCTCTGGGTGATAGGTCTGCAGGTTTGGCATTCTGCACACGCCCTATAGTTAGTGTAGAGGGACACTGTTCCAACTGTGTGCTTAACTGTTTTCTGGTGACTTGAATAATGAGCTATAAAGAGGAGACAAAGGGAGAGTGTGTATGAGAGAGAGAGAGAGAGAGAGAGAGAGATCCCTCCATCCTTCCTGGTGGGCGGTTTGAGATGCGCAGACCCATCCGCTACCGACTCATCTTCCTGGCCTGCCCCCCTCGCCCCCCACCCCCCTCTCCCGGCCCCCTCTCGCGCTCTCTCTCTCTCTCCCTCTCTGTCTCTCTTTCCTCCTTTTCTGTCTGCCACTAGCCTACCTGAGGGGAAGTGCACAAAGCCAACAAGAAAATCTGGCGTGTCGGCTGGGGCTCTGCGCGCTATGCTGCGGTAAAAGGCCGCTGTTCGCGGTGTTTACAGGGGATGTAGAGAGGGACGGAGGCACCGCTCTGCCCCGACGGACCGCGCCGACTGTCTGCTTTGCTCTGCCCAGCCCGCTGCGTCGCTGAGCGGCCTGCGAAGCACACAAGATGTCGACCAGAACGCCATTGCCAACGGTGAACGAGCGTGACACCGAGAATGTAAGTGCTGCTATTCACAGACACGCCGGCGGGACAGCGCGCGTGGCAGCGGGGTGGAAACGACCCGCTAGCATGGCTATTTAGCGCCGTGCTCGGTGCGGGGTTGAGGCAGCGCTTATCTGGGGGCTAGTGTTGCAGAGCGACTCGACCAATGAGCACTCCGGCTTCTCCTCTTCTTCTTCTCCCCCCTCTGACGGGAACATTAGCCCGGAGCCGAGAATAACCCGGACTAAAGGGGCAGTTGAACAACGCACTGCGTCAGGATGCTGGCTTTAATGATACACGCGAGGCTCGGGTGTTCATGTTGAGGATGACTGTGGCTGTGAGAACACGGTGTCGCGCCACTCGTGCAACTGGGGGCTATTTAGTAGTCCACAGCGTCAATATGTGGTGAGGGTGGGGGAGGACGTTGTCCTACTTTTCAACGGCAACGCTTGGTAGCATCGCAATGTGACATCCATCACCCGTTGGGGCCTGTTGTAACTGCACACTCAGTGCTGAGGAGGAGGAGGAGAGGAGGAGGAGGAGGAGGGCGCGTGTTGTTATTCACCATTCTGCTGCCACCACACCGATACAGACATGCAGGCCATGTATTTACACCAGGCTGAAGGCTTCGTCATGACGGAGATTTATCATTCACTGTGTGAAGGAATGTTTATGGACGGCCACCACGCTGCTCGCGCGCCTACACTCACGCGCATTCAAATCGCAGCATAATAACACAAATCTTTTAAGACCAGTCGAAATGAGGACCTCTGGCTGTATGCTGACAGGCTCTGACATATCTAGGTTCGCCTGATTCTATTCCTGGAAACAAGACGAGGCACCGACTAAACCCTCCTCCTGTTATACCCTGTCATAAGCAGTGGAAACAGCTGGAAGCAGTCTTTTATTATTTATTTATTCATTCCCAGATTTAAAAATAAGGTTTCTAATGTGGCTCTCCATTTTAGAGTACCTGCATCTGGGTTATTCATTGTCAGGTGATAACATTTGAATTGGAAAATGGATTTCCAAAGTTATAAACTAAACCCTTATGACGTGAGCTTCCTTCGTCATTCTCTGCCAGTATTCAGAAATGTATCCTTGCTGCAACGGTCCAACAGTCGATTGCTGCTTCATTTCTCACAGACTGCTCAGCAGCTATTAAAGCACTGCCTCAGCAGCAATGGCTGTAGCCAGCCAGCCTAGCCTTCCTCTGCTGGACTCCATCATGCAGCCCCAGGGCCCACGAGCAGCTGAACTGCATTGCATAAGAGCTAATTACTAAGAGAGACGAGTGGCTATAAGTGCAGCAAATAGAAGAAGCTCTCTCGTCCTGGCTTTATTTTTGTTTATATATATATATGTGTGTCTGTGCAGGTGTGTGTTATTTGTTTAGTGTCTGGCCTCCCTGAAGACATAACGTCAGTTGAGTTAATGGATGGTGGAGTGAAACACACTTTGTATTAATCAAGTGCTCCTAATCACTTGCCGGTCCAGATGTCCTCGGTTCATTTACAGAATGTTGGTGCCAGGCCAAGTGTGTGTTTGTGTGTGTCAACTCATGTGCGCCTGAAGGATAAACTGGCCATATGACAGATCTGATTTAAAGTTGATGGGAGGAACTAAAGGCACTTCAGTGTGAACATATACCAGCTGCATAAGAAGTAAGGTATTGCCAACGACACTGATTTCTCTGCCAAGGAGATCTAAAAGAGGGTTGCTGCATTAGAAACAAGGATGCTGACTTTGACTGGCACCTAATCAAAATTTCTCCTTGCCTTACACTCTCACACACACACACACACACACTCACTGGGGAGACTTTGAATCCTGCAGTGTCGCTCTCCCTCTGTCAGGATGCATACTATCAGAGGTGATGCTCACCCTGCAGGGTGTAGCGTTTCTCCGGTGAAACGGGAGCGGAGGAGCCTGGGTAACCAGACCAGGGCTTTATTCTCTGGCTGGGTGTGGTGCTCAGGAGCAGAGGATCATGGGATCTCTGACCTAGACTGACATCAGCAGCTGCTGTGGAAGAGAGGACTAGCCAGCTCTGTACTTATAGCAAGTTGTTCCTAATTCACCTTCAAATGCCATATCACTGGGACACTTGTTAACGGGGTTGTAATACTGTTATAACTCTTGACTCTACTGCACATTTTGTCAGTATTCTCAAAGGCACAAAGTCAAAGGAGTTTACTTTCTGTGTCTGACACAGTCTTTTTGAGGTTACGGTGTCACAGAGGTAAGAGAAGAGAGTTCTCTCCCACACAGTTCCCCTTTGAGCTTGCATGCAGGCCACGACTGTGTGTAACGGCATGTACATAAGGTTACAGTCTGTATCCACATGCACAGTGTCGATCCCCTTCTTGAATCTGGATCTAGTTTAATGGGTTCATCTCTGTTTGCACAGCAAATGGTCCACCTTCAGCACACACAGACCTTCACTGCAGCAGTCGGCTGCATTGTTTGTTTGTGTGAAGCCAATGTAGCGAGAGGACGCTTGCTTTTGGCATTACTGACTGACAAAAAGCCAAAGAGGTTCATGAACTTGTAGACTTGGTGTCTGTATAAATCAAAGTTCCAGTAAGGGCATGAGGATGTTACTTATAACATGTGTGGCCTTTTTCTGCTTTTTCCTGCAGCACTCTTCGGTGGACGGCTTTGTTGAACCCCCAGTCCCCCCGACAAAGTCTGCGAGTCGCCACAGCCTGCCACGATGCCGCAACTCTTTCACCTCCACAGAGGAGCTTCCCCATATTGGCAATTATCGCCTCCTTAAGACCATTGGGAAGGGGAATTTTGCCAAGGTGAAGCTGGCACGACATGTCCTGACTGGACGAGAGGTGAGACAAGTTTTCATTTACATTTTATAAATAATTTGGGTCTCAATACATTGTTCATCCCAAAACCTATGATGTTAACTTAACTATTTTTTTGCCACATGTTAACAATTATGGCTGCAGCTTACTATTCTTGGGTTATTCTTCCAATCAAAAGCGGACCGGGTTTAAATTCTGCCCTGCGGCACTTTGCTCCATGTCATCTCCTTTCTCTCCCCCGTTTCATTCTCCAGCTGCTCTAATATAAGCAATAAAAGCCTTAAAAATAATCTTTAAAGTGTCTGACAATTGTCCATCGCAACATCTCAGAGCCCAAGTCCAAATATTACTTGTTTAATCCGACCAACGGTCTAAAACCCAAAGAAGTAAATCCTCAATGAACAAGGGAATACTTTATTTACGTATTTCAGTTCTGGTAACAAAGCATGAATGCTCACTTGAAAGAATGACAAGATTTAAAGTGTACTTGCAGTGAGGTCATCATCTCAATTGTACACATCCACCAGGCAGGGAAACCATAGAATAATAGAAATAAGGTGCCATATGTATTTGCTTCATCAGTTCTTTCACAGAAAGACTTAGTTTGAACAGGTATTTGGTCAATGAGAGATGAGATTTAAAATTTAAGAAAATGTTTTGGTCTGTTCTGATTCTCAGGAGAATGAATGGTTTGTACTTGTCCATGTTAGTTCTCCCCGTAAGGTCAAGATCTCTCTTTTTCGGCCTCACACACAAACACACAGTCACACACTGCTGACCTGTCAGAGTGATGGACATCCTGCTTTGGTGTGCCGGTAATTAAAGCTCCTGTTTCCCTAATGGAGAAATCAGTGACCTGCGATCCGTTCGCTGTCTTCCCCTCAGCAGGTACCACTGCGCTCACTGACAGTCCTGATCCACCTCAGATATCCACTCATGTCTATTTCGTAGACACTTGTTTCAATCTGTTCTCAGATCAGAGGATGGATAAATATTCTCCCAGGTCAAACCAGTTTCAGTCTGATCCATTCTGCATCCTTTCATGCTAATATTAAACAGGCACATTGAGTGTGCTGCCCACTGCTTGCTGAGAAGGTCAGCCGCTGCTCTGTGTACCTAAGTGTCCTTGCTGGCTCATCAGAATGCAAAGACATGGATCAGAGTGAGAGAGAGAGAGAGAGAATGGGTTGAAACAAACTAAAAAACAACACTGTTCGAGCTTGAGCCTCGTGAGTCCATTTTATTGGCAAGCAGCTAAAACAGAAAAAAATATGTTTACCCCTTTAGAAAAACCTCAAACGCGTGGATAGAGCAGCCCTCACTTCTAGGTGACAGAGTGTCCTCTATCTGATGAAGAGGCTGACTCCAAGATGTGTGCACACAAACACACAAACAGAAGAAATGCACTGAAAGAACCAAATACAGACATAATGCTCAAAAAAGGACAACAAAGCTAATCAAAGACAAATAAACATGAAAATACAGATGCTATAAATCAAAGTTGACTCTAGTAAAGTCAAATTGTATTTCTATAGTCCTAAAATCTTAATAATCTATATGACATCCTCTATCTTTAGCAGCTCAATCTAAGTAAAAATAAACTACAGATAATGTACAAATATATTTGGTGCATACAAAGTACACAGCAATACACATACATTAAAGTATAGTGTGTAGTGTATTTGTAGAGTTCTGTATAAATGACAGCTGGAATACATTTTTACTGTTATAAGTTACTCTATATACTGTGGCAGTACGTTTATGTGTGTCGGTTGTTGGAGAGAGTGCACAACACTTGCTCAGAGAAAAGAATATTATGTTCACGCTTATACATTATATTCCCATATTCTACAACAGTCATGCCTTTCTTTTCTGTGTATGAGATAGGACCTTGTACTCTGCTACAATAGTTCCCTTCAGCTCACAGAGATCATGACGCTGCGGTCGTGTAAAAAGAGCTCAGGCGGAAATCAAGCTGTCGGAGAACATGTAAAGCTCTTCGGCACACAAGTGAAGCTGTGATTATGTTTCCCCTCCGTGTCCTTTATCTCAATATCCACGTGTACGCGTTTGAACTACGCGCGATAACAAGACCTGCACACGGCGAAGAGCATGTGATACGAACGCACTGAATAATTAACAGTGATGCGTGCTGCCCTGCCGTCACACCTCAAATCCATTACACAGAAAACACACTGCCACATGCACGCTGACATACCATGTAGTGCCATCCACTCGTTCATCACACCTGAGAACAAAAGGATAATATTGGAACAGTGTCGCGTGGAGGAAATGTAAAGCATATCTCTGACTCATGCAAAGGCGTTAGTGGAAGTTGGAACAATGGAGTGACACACAGGAGGACAGCTGCGACACCTGCAGGCATGTGTTGACACACACACACACATGCTGTCAGGTTCCTGTGACGGGGTGAGGCTCAGGCGCAGAGAGACAGGCTGGACGCAATATGAATAACAAAAAAAACACTCTTTAATGAGGCAAAACAGTTTGCAGAAAAACAAGGTCCAAAAGGGGCAGGCAGAGAATCCAGGTTCAGGGCAGGCAGGGTCAACAGGCAGAACCAGGAACACGGATAGGACGGCGGGAAAAGGACACGGAACTATAGACGACAATCCGACAGCAGACAAGGGAAAGACTGACACAATATACAGGGGGGGAAACACAGGTGTACGACATCAGACAGTAACGAGACAAGAGTGGCTGAGGGCAGGTGCAGGGAATTAAACAATTAAGACAGAGAAGACACAGAGGAGACATAGGAGACACAGAACATAGGAGACACGGAACACAGGAGAAAGAGAACAGGGTGTTCCACATGCATGCAACTCCACCTGAGTTTTGTCCGTGACAGGAGGAAGCAGCGAGGAGGTTGGGGATGTCTGTCTGTGCACCTGCCCCACCACAGGCTGCAAAGAGACACCACCTGCGTACCGCGCGTCGACACACAGGGAGCCTTTCTGCAGCGCTCGCTCTTCTCCCTGCTCACACTCTTTTTCCTTTGCTGTCAATGTTAGTTCACCCGTTTTGGTGGAAATGAAATGCAACTTGTATTGTATTTGGGAAACCCTGCTCGTGCTGAGTCACCTGCATACTCTTCACCGTGACTCAGCACGTTGCTCTCTTGGGATTAGAGCCCGTCTGCATCCACTGAAGCAAGCTTATTCAGCTCTCCGAAGGCCGGAGCCACAGCAACGCTGCAACGTTATATTGTTATTAATGCGAACATGGTGTCATTAAACCGCAAAAGGCAATGTCTCCCCTTCCTCCCTTCTACTCTAATTAGTGGTCAGAAGTCAGGGTTTGCAATCTATCAGAATCCTATTGAGCAGTTTAACATACAGAATGACAAGAGAAAGTTTAATCAAGTCTGGAGTTTTAATAGTTTCACAATGCAACATGTTGTAGAGATAGATGACCTGCTTACGACTACTAACAACAACCAATACATTCACGGAAAAATATTTCACCAGGTATTTGTCAAGTTTACACTTTTGAAGCGTTTTAAATTATATTTTCTTTAAAACGACAATATGATTTATTCAAACAGCAAACATCAATATCAGTAGATTAGAGCGAGAGAGAGAGAAAGAGAGAAAGAGAGACACCGGGGTAGTTGTGATTACATGCTGTGTATGTTTGACCACAGCGCTGCTGCCTTTTAAGTGAATGAGTGTGAAGCGATATGCAGGACTTCCGATGGTCAGTGGTGGCGGTAACGCCACAAGATGAGCTGCAATGCGCCAGCAAAGGCTGGGGAAAGAAATTCTGGACTTAAAAGACACGACTGTGTTTCACGAGGGCAGAAAAACATGTGTGAACATCTGTGAACTCTTTGAGTTATTAGCCACGAGTTGCTCCTCCTTTTCAGTTGAGTTGTATTCAACAACTTCACATCAACACCACCATAAAACATATTTAGTTTGAAGGCTGGTGTTTTTGAGTATACACGACTATGTATGCACAACATGGTAGTAATCATGATGGAGACACTTTCATTGGAACGGCATGACTATAAAACAGTTTGGATCTGAGTTTATTGCCACTGGCATTCACAAACACTGCAACAGAGAATAATCACCAACACATTTCAATGTTTAACACTGAGATGGTCTGAAAGGACACAGTTTAAGAGTCTAAACTCCCCTTTGGGCCTAAAGAGGCCACGCAGCTACAAAGTGGTTCAAACCAACTACGCCGGTTTGTCAGACTGCAAACTGTGACATTCATATTTATCCAGCCATTCTTAAGTCTGTGCAATTAAAACTCTAATTATTGTTAAATTAGTTTGTTCAACATCAAAAGGTAGAACGACTCCTTCAGTCTCCTCTCAGCACAATGAGCTGACTGGTGACTCTGCAGTGTGGCTTTGTGAAAGCTGCTGAGCTCTCAGAAAGGGAGCCAGTGTGTTTCAGGGCACGTTGGGGAGATTATTGAGATGGATGCTTCAGACCGCTGCGTCGCAAGATCTGCCCGGCCAACAGTAGATCACCGTACAGTCACATTATGCTAACACAGGCATGGCTGCCACACCGAGACGCACTGTCTGTGGATCATTTACATAAACTGTTAATGCCTTTTTCTTCGTCTTTATCTTCGCCAATCAAAGCGTCATCCCTTTCGCAAAGCACTGAAAAGAGGAGCTCTGAGGTGTGTTCAGATTAAACTGATCCAGCCGTGACATGTTTCGACAAAGCTTCCTCGCAGCGGGATTAAAGTGAAATGATAAGGATAGTTCATTTCAACACACGCCTTCACCGTACAAACCAAAACACCCCTCTTCCTTTCTTCTTCTGACTTTGTCGTTCTCTGTCTGTTCTGTTTCTAGGTGGCGGTGAAGATTATAGACAAAACCCAGCTGAATCCCACCAGTTTACAAAAGGTGAGTCCGTGTTTTTATGGCCTCGTGGTACCATTCATGTCTTGGTTACAGCGGTCATGACTTTTCCATTAGCAGTTCCTCTTATTTCCTTGCTCCTTAAACTCAGGATGTGCTGTTTTGCATCATGTAGATGAAGTCAGGAGAAACCACAAGGCTTGTTTAATCCAGTGCCCCTCTTGACTTTTTGTTGGTATGTGGCAGCTAAAAATAGCCCTGCCTGCCTGTTTGTCACTTACCCTTCTCAAGCGGTCATAACCAATACCAACGACGAGTTTGGAACAGTTTCCTGATTACTAGATCCAAATCCAGCTCTTTCTGCTGATTAAACACACCCACTCACACAATCCTCCTGGCAGATCACACCATGTGGAAGGAAAGCGGTCGCCGCGATAAGCATCACCTACTGTGAGTCTCAAAGTAATGCAGGTGTCCAGCTGACAGGTCAGGACATTATTGTAGCATGGCTCCCCATAGCTCCTCTTTTAATCTGAGTGTTTAGTAAAGGATGAACAGATTGCTAAGCAACCTCTGCCGTGACTCATTAGACTGTATTAAAGGACCGTTGTAACCGCCACCACACCTACATAGATGGCAGTTGATGTCTTGATGGACCTCTTGGCCTTTATCTCTCTGGAAGCTGCCAGAAAAACATAGTGCCGTCTCTGGCAGAATAATAACAACAATTTGCTTCCCAAAATGTCTGCCCTCCCACATTTGTCTGAGTGGAGTTAAACCAACGAGTCTGGCTCATCCAACAGGCTGTAATTGTGAGGCAAATGGACAAACCTGGGCTCGGCCTTTAATCTTTCTTGTTAAACTGTGAAACGAGACTATCGGTGGGTTTCTGGCATGATTCTGTTATCCGCGAGCAAATCTGTAGTGATCTTGGATCTTAATGGGATCAGACTGCAATTCTTTAGACAATCAGTAACGAAGACGCTTTGAGAAAGCGCCGTTTTCTGTACTCCTCTAATCTGACTGAGATGAATTTAATTGTGCAACATCTTTTGTTAGACAGCCTATTGTGTGGTTTCTAATCTGCACACGCACACTGGGGTAATGAACATTTAGAGGCGTGTGTGTGTGTGTGTGTGTGGCATGGGGATTCTGAATATGAACTGACTTTACCGCTTTGGGTCTTGTCTCGGTCATGAGAGGTTACACGCGCGATGGGTCGGGTTGTCCGCTGCCTGGTGATGGTCACGGCAGACGTATCATGTGAGAGCGCCGACCAATCAGGAGCTCTCTGATCAATTATTCAGTGAGCCTTTCCCAGTCGACCTGAGAGGGTAAATATGGAGAGGTCTTCGGGCTTCTCATGAGGGATGAGCTATTATTGGTGAAAAATCATGTGTCGTGTTCAATCTGGTGCGTGTTTGTGTTTTGGGAGTGTAAAGACATGCGTAGATCTGGATGGTGCTTGACGTTGTATATTTTTTTATGTCTGTTGCCCTGCACTATAGATTGCTCTAAGTGCCATCTGCAATGCAGAAGCTCGTCTGAAAGTGCAGCAGTTGCTTCCTGGATTGAATCAATAGTCTGATTGGCTCAGTGTGTCTTATACTATCCTTCTGAAAGCTCAGCTATGGATGCATTAACATGCACTTAAATACTGTTTTTGTTTGCATTGGCCAAATCATATTTGTGAATAATGAAGTCAGTGAGTGGTTTTCATTCCTGTGGTTTGGGGTTTGTCGTGCTGCTGGTTTTCCAGATAATTGGAGTTAATGGCAATCATTTCCACATTAGATGACCTGAATAAACAACAAAACGTGCAATGGGTCCAGAGGAATAGAATTAAAAACCACCACTTTCATTCAACAAATCCACTTTTGGGGCTCTCCATCAGCACTGTGAATCATTCTACTCTTCAACAATCTTTTACACTTTTTTAAAACATAAGAAAAAAGAAATGCTACATCTTTCCTCTTTTAATAGAGAAAATTGTACTTGTTGACTGCTACAATTCGGTGTTCAATGATGTAAACATCTCCCGCAGTTTATTCTGTATTTTCCGCATGCTTAATTTAGACGGAATTTCGGTCACAGTTCTGACCATCAACATAGAAAAGTAGCAAGAAAATATTATAATAAATGGATTTAAAATCTAAGTCCATCCCAAATTCACAAGGTAGTCCTGGTAGTTCTGCAACACAGTTTCTTGGACAATAAATTGTGCATAGTACCACTGTGGCAACCCGGGGGACTAGGAGGTGAGATTCGGTATAAAATCAGGAGACTCAGAGACGTAGCGCAAAATAAAGTGTCTTTCAATAAAACGTATAGAAGGGGGGAATGGGCATCTAACGGCAACAAAGGATTCTTCCCGGTCGGGGTCTTTGGTAGTGTTGTTACGAGATGTGCCGACGCTTCGAAGCGTGTGTCGAGTAATGGAGGGGGCGTTTCCTCGAAGCGCGTATCGAGGCTTGCTTCATTTAGGGGAGGAGCCAAAAATTATGACGTCCGAAGCCTCGCTGCCCGGCTGTACCACGTGACTGCTTCGGGAAGTGGTTCAGATATTGCCGGGAGGTTTGACAGCAATATAAACCCCTCAGGCTCCCTTCAACATGTGGGTTGTTGGTTGAGAGTTTGGATAGTTTAGAGAGAGAGATAGTTTGGAGAGTGAGGAGAGTAGGATAGGTGATAAGATGGAACTGTTATTTCTGAATAAAAATGAATAAAATGTCCCTTGTCCTGTACATCACTGTCCAAGTTACACACACATATTCAGTCCCCTCTTCCTAGTTCCACACACATTCACTGCCTGCTTAAGCCCATGCCATTTTCCTAAAGGGACATAATAACATTACACAACCTGCCATATCACATGATACTACCATTTTGGTAACATTAACACACAGAATACATTAAAACAATATTTTATTATGCACATATGTGATAATTTATGTACAGAAATTATTTGGTCATACATTTTTGTAATTCATAGTCATTCCCAACAGCCATAACAGACACACACACATTCAATGAATCACATTATGTGGTTCAGATGCAGCTGCCTGTGATTAGACACTTGGCCAGTAGGTGGTTTCGTGAGCACATGAAGCTTGGAGAAATGAACCCTTTCTCAAACCAATTGGCTGAAGTGGTTCGATGCCTCATGAGGCTTCATCTCACCATCACTAGTCTTTGGTCTCACACCTGGTGTGAGACGGTTCCGATCTCCTGTATGGGCAGAGCAGAGGAGAGAGGGTCCAGTTACCTCCGGTCTGTGGCGGCTCCTCTCCTGAGGTTCCACCGTTCCTTCTTCTCTCCTGTTCAGGCAGCTCTCCCCTGATGCTTTCCAGTGGAGGGTAGATATACTCTGTGTCTCTCATCAGCTGATGGGCTGCAGGTGTGACCACTCCCATGTGCCAATTGGCTGTAGCACCTGCACTGGGAAGTACGCCCCGTGGATCACTTCCCCCAACCTGAGCTTTGGGATCCGCCTCCTGGGCCCTGTCTGCTCTGCTTTTCCCCCTGGTCTGCCACACCACCTAGTGAAAAATGCCATTCTCTGCATCTGAGCTTGAAGGATGCTTTGGTGAAATTCTGGTGTCTAAAATGACCTTGCCTCCTCTTGCTTTGGAGTCGGTTAAACATGTTTGTGCTAAGGAAAAACCTGGGCAAGAAATTAACCATGAATACAATTCACTGTTGTAGAACTGTTTTTTACTTGTTATCCTGTTTGTTTATCACTGTGTGAGGTTTCAGAGGACTGATCTGGCTGTATTGCTCCTCTACTCACTTTTGATGTTGGCCCATCAGAATGCCACTGATCTTTCTTGTTATTGTCTCAGAGGAGCCAGGCTGTGGGCACACCATCTGGCAGATCCCATACAGCCACACACACACACACACACACACACACACACACACACACACACACACGACTGCATGACACATGCATGCATACACAGGAGACCTTTTGGTTTATGCAGAAGTCTCCAGCTGGCAGAACCTGGTTTTGTTTGTGTGTTTCAGTCACATTTGGTAGACACATGCAAACCTCTGACAGGATAGATTCTAACCTATCTCTGAGATTTAGAGACAAAGAGATAAAGTCAATCTCAAAATCTCGTTTTTTTGTGACTTATTTTCTGGAGCTTATCTTTGTAAGTCTGGTGTTTCCCTCCGATTATTTGATTTAAAAAGAGGTTAGCAGAGGTCAGAATGAGTCACACGGCTAGAATGAAGCTCTGGTCTGTTCCACTCTGGTCCTATCTTCCCTGGTGTGACTTTGTGGTGGCTTCAGTGTAACAGGAAATGAGGTCAGCTGAGCTTCCAAAGCACCTCCTTAGATCCGCCTCAGGAAATGCATCACATGTCATCTGTGGTCAGGGATGTTGACGTTGTTAGGGTTTTTAGGCATGTCAGCCCTAAAATAGGCCTCTCTGTTAATCCCCTCTTTCACTGAGCAAACGCTGCTCTCATCCCACCATCCCTATCACTCACAATGACAACATCGACTAAATATGACAGGTTATATAAGTCAGACGCGTCAGGCTTGATAGATGCGTCGTGCTTTTAAGAAGCGAGACACATTCCCGTTTGGAAAAGGTAGAGCCGTGACGCAAAACAGGCCAGAGAAATCGAAGTGACAGAAACACTGGCAGCTTCACTGAAAATTAAAATCTCCTTTCTAAATGTGGCTCAGAGCCAGTGCTGCTAACCTTCAGTCTTCCGATGTTATGTCTGAGTGTCACGGTCGTAAGGCAGAGTGTGTTCAGACCAACACACTGTATTGTTCTGCCAGTTGCCAAAAGCCCACCATGGGGTCAACCCCTTTTAATGGCTGCTGTTTATGTCTGTCTTGTGCCTGCCACACCGCATTAGCCAATGAAATGTGTTGAGCCCATTGGCTACAGGAGCTTTGGTCTTGTTCAGAGGAGGGGAATGGGATTGGACAGACAGCGCTGCTGTCCGTGGTGAATCATGAAACAAATCCAATGTTGAGGCGGCAAGATATGCGCCCATTGGATGTTCTCAGGGCTGTTGATACCATTTCTTTTACTCCTGATACTGATACTGAAGTATCGAGCTGATGCCAATAAAATTAAAGAGGTCATAATTCCCTCTTTTTTACATTGCTTTGAAAACATCTCCTTCAAAGTACTTAAAGTTTCTTGCCAAACGCATTTCAAACTAGAACGGGCACTCGGTAGAGCGCATACCTTCGCTGCAGCCACTTTTTTTTTTACCTTTTCTTGACCTTGACCTTTGACCCGATCGATCCCAAAATCTAATCAAATGGTCCCCGGATAATAACCAATCATCCCACCAAATTTCATGCGATTCGGTTTAATACTTTTTGAGTTATGTGAATAACACACACACACATACAAATAAATAAATAAAAACACAGCGATCAAAACATAACCTTCCGCATTCTCAGAATGCGAAGGTAAAGATAACATTTGAACACATCATGATAACGTGAGATATAGCTTGAATACATCTCTACGTTAGCTTTTAGCATTATTAAGCCATGCTGGACTTTTAACACAGATTTATTGTTCACAATGCAGCATTGTCAGGGGAAAAAGAGAAGCGCAAGAGAGCGTTTAACCACAGGTGTGTAGGACTAGTTTGCACACGCACAGTTCTGATCGAGCAGGATAAATGGATGTTAACGTGATATCAGATCTCATACACTCCGATACCCGATCCAACATTTTAGCTGAACCCGAGGCAATACTTTTCTCTGTATCTGGACAGCTGTAGTTAAAATGGGCTCCTTGGTCGTGGTGAAGTTCTATCTTGGTGTTGCTGATAATGAATATAAGGTGGCACATCGTTGCAGAGAGAGAGAGAGACAGAGACAGGTGTTATTTTCAGCACCTGGAGTGAAGGACAGATTGTCTCACTGTCAGTGACACCTTTGTTCCCTCCGTCTGTCTCACACTTTCTTCTTCTACTTGTATGTGGTTTTAAAATATATACACACGTGCTGCCGTGACAGAAACCGTCCGGCCAGTTCTTGTCAGTGTTCCCAGTCTGATATCTGCCGCTCTGCTCCCTCTGCATGGGGGCTGTGTGTAATTAAGGCTAGTTTGGGAGTCTGGCTGCCCCGAGGTGGCTGGAAGTAGGTCACTGGCACAAACCATTGAGATACAGGCACATTAGAAACGGGGTGTTTTTATGTTTGTGATACACATATCGTTTTTGCAGCTATTCCTGTAATTATTGTCTTCAGTCACGCTCTCAATTCAACATCTAAATCAATACTTGTTATTCGTTTTAGTTTAAGGAAAGTCATTTAGCCTCAAAGGACGTTGGCCCAGATATATTCAGGACTCGCTCACCTTCTCCAGAACCACGTTGAACACCGCTTCATGCCCCGCTGTGACTCCCCTGTACGCCTGTAGACGTTATTGATATTACTTCGAGACTAGATCAAAGACCCTAAACTCATCATCTCATGCCACTTGAGCTTTTATCGACGGCGCTGCGTTTGTTGTTGTCGTTTTCCACCGCTCTTCTCAGATTTGTTCTAATTTTTGTTTCCAAGTGGCCGCACGCGTGCTTCCCATGTGAAGGGCTTCAGGGCAATGACGCAAACGAGCGAGAGAGAGAGAGCGAGAGAGAGAGAGAGAGATCATGATGAAACACGGACTCTTTAGTCCATCACTCACTCAGATCAGAGTCATAAAGAAGTGCTGTCTTGAAGGAGGTGTCACATGTTAAATGAGTGGATGAATGCATATTGAATGCCGCGCCTGATGTGTCTAATCTTGTGTGCTGCAGGATCTTCTGGTTGTTATGGCGGTGTGTTTCCACTCTAGTTGACTTTGTTACCGTGGGGGAACCCCTCAGGCCAACGCAGAGCAGCTGATGAATACGGAGCAGGGTTTGTCACACAGGAGAAGCGACCGGGACTCTGAGCCACGGAGGGACTGGAGATTAATGTTGACAAAAACATGGTGCCGTTTAAATGAGGAAATCTCTACCCATGCACACACATTCCTTTGAAAGAATTTGAAATAGACATGTTGTTTACTTTAATAACCTCAAAAGAAACTAAGAGAAGTAGAGAAATGTAAAGTATATTTGTATTTTTAATCTATAAATGTACAACTATAGTATTGAAATGAACTGAACATATTATTGAGACGAATCAGCAGTTAACTGATTTTTTCTTCAACTAAACTAAACAACTTAACGATGAAATTATTCTACCCTCAAATCTGTTAATATATAAGGTTATTTGCATTAATAATACAGTCTTCTTTAAATGATAGAGCTGGTAAATTGTATGCCAACAAATCCGTACAAAAGAGCACAACTATCAACAATGTGTTTATGTGTTCATCCACCTCAGTACTTTTTTGACTCCCCCACCCTGTTTTTGTAATTTAGTTTCTGATATAGATTTAACTCCTTAAAACATATATTTTTTATTTAAAAAGACCTAAAACAGGGCAACACTGTTAAAAATATTCAAACAAAAGTAAATTGTGCATTCCTTGTGGACTATTTTCTGCTGCAGATTAATTCACATTCGGTCCTGCGATGAGTAGCTGGAGCGGGAGGACGGTGGATGTGGGATGGATGCAAAATAAACTACAGTGCCCATTTTTATTGTAACCAAGGCAGAGGTCACCCAGTGCAACAATGGAGCTCTCTGGCAGCAAGACGGCGTTGGGCCTCACAAGCAACACAGTCGTTGTTGGTTTTCTTATTTTTGTCTTTTTCTGGGATTTTTTGACAATAAGAGAAATACAGAAGGCCTATTCTTTTAGCCCTCTGCAGCCGCACACCGTGCGCTCTCTGTGTGTGTGTGTGTGTGTGTGTGTGTGTGTGTGTTTCTGTGCTGGCTCTAACGAGACGAGATTTGTCAGAAAGAAAGAAGAAGAGAGGCAGGAGAACAAGTAGAGACAGAGAACAGAAGAAAGAATTAGAGAGAGAGGGAGAGTACCTGCATGCTGTTGAGCCAGACTGGAGCTGAGAGCGCCGACAGTCGGGCCTGCTCACACTGGTATGAAGGCTGTGTTTGATGACCTAGAAACATTGACTATCCGAGCACTTATGTAAGACCAAAAAGGCCATTAGAAAAGCTGCACGCACACACACCACTACAATGTCTACTCTCGTTTTTAATTCGACGTGTTCAGTAATGACACGTTGACTAAACCTCATTTCTTGCGGCAGCTGAATCCCAGCTGAGTGTGTGTTGAAGTTGAACACTCAAACACAGCCTGAGCACGACTGGGAATCGGCAGAATGTAAATGATTCAACAGCACCTCTAAGTGGCTGCGGGAGCTCGTCTGACATAAACAGCCACGCCGAGAGTGAGGAGACGCATTTGAAGATGCTTTAAATAACTCTAAATTATCTCCTTTCTCTCACTCAGCTGTTGGACATTGTGCTTGGAGAAAATAGACTACAGGATGTGATTCTTCTTTTAGTGGTGTCTCATAAGACTGGATGGAAATGTAAAAAAGAGTCTCTTTATCATAATGAACCTTGTGTAAGAGCTCACATTCTGCTTTGTTTTCCAGAGCATCAGCTTGATGCTGCTGCTCTTTTCTGATGATCTGATCTTTTTAAAGATGATGACATGAGGCAGCAGATGCCTGACTGGCTAGAAGGCGTTGTTCTGCGACTGTGCAGGGGCTAGCTGGCTGGACTGCAGCGTGTCGGTGACGTTGTGACCCTGGTCCCCATTTGTGTGCGATGCGGTCACTGCATCGGTCATATTGCTGTCCCCGGTGCGGTAGATCCTCGGGTCCTCTCATGTTCCTAGAGTGTAATCCAGTGTCAGCACACCGTGTTGCTTTGGAGATCATTGTGGCTCAGCTCCCTAATCGTGATGTGGGGTTTTTACCTTAAAGATAAAGCCCCACTAGTTCAATTATCAGACCCACTCCAATGACCACAGATGACAGACTCAGGCTCGTAGTTTTACTTGTCACAAGGAGAATGCCTGAGCTGTGCCTCTGCACGTCTCCAAAACACTCTGGCTCAGTTCTCCCCCGACAGTCCTTTTATTGAAGCAAGTGGTTACACAAAACAGGATGAGATCTCTTATCAGTATGAGCTACCTTGAGTCCTGTGTGGTGTGGGTGAGTTATGTGGGGAGAATTGAAACAAAACCTTGTTCCTGTGTCTGCTCATTAACCAGATGTGACCCTGGAACCTTTTGCTCTCAGGGTGACCGGTATAGAATAAACAACACAGCAATAATATGATTGTAATTATTAATCTTCTTCTAATAATTACAACCCCGAGGAGTAAACAATAATTCATAGGGCTTACATTCTTTAATACAAATTGAAAACACATGCTCCAAAACCTAACGTGTGATAACATTCTTTAACTGTGTTTTCCCACGAGAGACAGAGCTTACACTCAGGGTCACTGCATGTAATCTCATTCGTTATGTTTTTGGATTAATTAAATGTCCCTCTGTGTCTCAACAGCTCTTCAGGGAAGTCCGAATAATGAAGGTACTGAATCATCCCAATATCGGTAAGTTCAAACAGGAACCTGAAGCAGATTGAGAGCAGCTCAGCGGTGATATTCACATTTGATTTGGATCACTGTTACCAGTTATACCGACACCCAGCACCAAGCGGGGGGCCAGTATAACTTGCATTAAAGGAATATCATTCTTCTGAAATACAAGCGTACACTTTTATCAGAATTCTTCAGTTGTTGCTATTTGTTTTCCTGCTTTTGCAGTAAATTGTATTTATATTTCTGTGATATCCTGTTGACCCATGCCACATTTGGACTTTTAGTCATCACAAATGAAGTTATGACCCAGTAGTTTGAAGATCTTAACATTGGCTACATACAAATTCTTGACTTCATATTTTCAAACAAAAAGTATTGGCTTCCTTAAGACTTCAGATATGAAGAAACAAGATGAGGGAACTCTCACCAAACAAATGGATCTTTTCTAAAAAGCTCATGTATTTATCTCTGCGTCCTTCTCTTTCCTTTTTACGATTCCTCCTGCAGTGAAATTGTTTGAGGTGATTGAGACAGAGAAGACGCTTTATTTGGTGATGGAGTACGCCAGTGGGGGTGAGTGAGGCGTTCATGCATGTCCACTAGATACGTGTGAGTGTATTCCTGCTTTTGATTTTCATAATATAGGTTGTAGAGCAACTTAATTAGCACACAGAAAAATACAGTCATAAGATTATGCCACAAGGTCTTGAAAGTTGACGCTGCCTCTTACCTAATAGTCATATACCAAGAATAAACTATTTAAGTGAAAAACATGTGTTTATCTAAAATACTGCAAGGCAACAGCAGCTACATGATTATGGTTGTGATAAAGGTCATATTAAATGGGAATAAATTGGATGATAATGATATATTTTCTCTCCCTCCTCCAGGAGAAGTATTTGACTATCTAGTAGCTCACGGCAGAATGAAGGAGAAGGAGGCCCGGGCCAAGTTCAGACAGGTGAGTCATCAGCTTCATCGCAGCACTCGCACCTCTGTCGTCATTCCACTCCCTGCTTTCAGAGGGAACACTGCATGCACCAAGATCAAGCTTCGTCACCAACTGCAGAGGAAAGATGGAGCGCAGATAGCTTGGCCAGAGAGAACAACTTCCCTGTGGATACTGCTCTGACACCCATGGGTGCTGTAAGAGCAATAAGGCATCAACGGCAATTCAGAGGCCTCGTTCGTGCTCACTTACACTCTTAAAAATGATCAGAATTAGACCGGTTCTTTCTCATCCACGCTGGTCATGTTTAAAATCCCCCATTGATGGTCTTGGATGACTCAGAGAAACTGTGTGTGACACAGTGTGGGCGGCTTGTGTGTGCGTGTGTGTGTGTGTGTGTGTGTGTCTCACAGTATATATATTTATAAAGGTAACGTGTGTGGGGCTGAGAGTTGGCAGGTGGGCGGCATCTGTCAAAGGAGATGTTCTATTTTATTGATGCTATTTAGGCGTATGTTGGTGAAATTACAACTGTCAGCTGTCATAGCAACTGCTTCCTGTGTGTCACGTGATTAAATTGGCATTTGGGCCTGAAAAATCAAAAAACTTGCTTGCATGATGAATCCAGTTCTTAGATCTTGGGGAAAGATTTATTGGAAGCAGAACAGAGTGTACTGCCCCTCCTCTCCTTCTGTAAACCAATCACATTCTTATTAATGTGACTGCCATTAACTATATTGAGGATGTTTGCAACATTTCCTTTTTCATAATGCAATATGAACTTTTGCTGCCAAAGACATAATCAAAATGATCCTGCTGTTGACAGTGAATCTGAATAAGAAATGTACTTTGCATTGATGAAGGTTTTTGCTTGATTGATGAGGATGATCTTTTGTGATTTGCTTAGCTGCAAACCCCCCCCCCCCCCCCCCCCCATAATATAGATTTAATATCGGTGCTCCCTGTGGTTGCTAACGATGAGCCTTGCTAACATTTTCGGATAAGCCATGATTGGGATGTAAACTCACAACAATTAATATGTTGTTCATATATTGTGGATTGTGTTGTAGAGCTTCAACAATTAGTCTCTTGGCAGAAAATTTATCTGCAATTTTTTGGATGATCGATTAATAGTTTCAGTTACTTTTCATGCAAGAAAGTGCAACAATAACAATGTGCTTCTTTAATATTTCATGTACCACATGACGTGTCTGTATTTCAGATTGTGTCTGCAGTGCAGTATTGCCACCAGAGGAGGATAGTACACAGGGATCTAAAGGTGAGGATCTGATATCTGATTTCTCCTGAGTGGTATCCATATCTGACATTTGTGTCTTGAAAAACATCTTTAATCCATCATGTTCTGTCAGTTCTGATGAGTTAACAATCCACATGACGATTTGCTTCTTCTCTCCCCACCTCAGGCTGAGAACCTGCTGTTAGACGCGGATATGAACATCAAGATCGCCGACTTTGGCTTCAGTAATGAGTTCACTGTGGGCAGCAAGCTGGACACTTTCTGTGGCTCCCCGCCGTACGCCGCTCCAGAGCTCTTCCAGGGGAAGAAGTACGATGGACCAGAAGTGGACGTGTGGAGCCTCGGGGTCATCCTCTACACTCTGGTCAGCGGATCGCTGCCCTTCGACGGACAGAATCTAAAGGTGTGCCCTCGTTCTGGTTCTGGGAAGCATCGCTGTGTTTGTTTGTGTGGACAGAGGAATGTGTTGCTTTACTCAGGTCTCACAGTGTGGTTTACGTTCGACTCAGTTCCTTCTGATCGGCCACACCTGTTTCCACAATTAATCAGATCAGAATCAGAACCTTTTATTGCCACGTCATTTTTCACATACAAGGAATGTGTCATGGCGGGTGGCGCAACATTGGACAATAACATTAAACAACTAGAAAGGGCACTCGGTAGAGCGCATACCTTCACATATCACAAGATTGGGCATTGAATTATGAACATTTTGGCATTAGTTGCATGCCAATTGGACAAAAATGTATCGTGCTATGGTAAAAAAAAGATTTTGACCTTTCCTTGACCTTGACCTTTGACCCTATTGATCCCAAAATCTAATCAAATGGTCCCCGGATAATAACCAATCATCCCACCAAATTCCATGTGATTCAAGAAGATTTTACCTGTTCATGACCTTTGACCTTGACCTTTGACCCGATCGATCCCAAAATCTAATCAACTGGTCCCCGGATAATAAACAATCATCCCACCAAATTTCATGCAATTCGGTTCAATACTTTTTGAGTTCTGCGAAAGATTTTGACCTGTTCATGACCTTTGACCTTGACCTTTGACCCGATCGATCCCAAAATCTCATCAACTGGTCCCCGGATAATAAACAATCATCCCACCAAATTTCATGCGATTCGGTTCAATACTTTTTGAGTTTTGCGAATAACACTCATACAAATAAATAAATAAATACACGGCGATCAAAACATAACCTTCCGGCATTTTCAATGCGAAGGTAATCAACAACAATCAACACAGTGCAAGAATTGAAACCTATTGAATGTACAGAAGAACATAACATATTAATTAAAGTGCACAGACTAACAGGTAACAGTACCGTAACACTGTAATGTTTGTGTCAGTATATTTAAAGTGGATCTATCACCTCTATTTAACCCGTTGCCCATGTTAATCAATCTGTCTAATACTTTCTCAATTCCGAGATGAGTTCCTTCAATGTCTTTCTCATGCGGTTTATGTGTGTGTGTCTGCGGCTTGGTGTGCAGGAGCTGAGGGAGAGGGTCCTGCGGGGGAAGTACCGCATTCCTTTCTACATGTCTACGGACTGTGAAAACCTGCTGAAGAAACTCCTCGTGCTCAACCCGGTCAAACGAGGCAGTTTGGAGGTATTCCTGCCGTTCGCTTTGTTGCATCTTCAGTCATTTGCTCTCCATTCAAAGATATGTTGCACAGCAGCCACACATACAGTCCTAATGATTTGGAGCACGATTGTTGTGCGTCATCTGGAAGCACACAATTGCTGCTGTTGGTATTTATCAATCAACGCAACATTTCCCTTTACAGTCTGTCAGGTGGAAATTTTGAATCATCCATCTGAGATCAAAAAGCATTCACAAATATTAAAGTTAAAGGATTGTACAGAAAAATGTGTACTTAATTCAACAGAATCCGTCTTTCAGTGCAGTCGTATGATCGGGGACAGGTCGTTGTCAACTCAATCCACACTCCGTCTGTCCAGAGTCAATACCACCTCTGCAATCAGAACCAGACTCAAGATCAAGAGTAAAGATTTCTCCACCAATAATAACAATTGATGCGATGCTGTTCAGCCCGAGCTGCTTTCATAAACAAGTCAATCATTTCTGTTCGCCTTGAACGTGTGTTGTGTAACTAACAGGCGTGAGCCAATATTAAATTGCAATTGTACTTATTTTACTGGACATACATCAACTCTAATTGTCTTGTTTCTTTGTTAGCAAATAATGAAAGACCATTGGATGAATGTGGGTCACGAGGAGGAGGAGCTAAAACCTCACATCGAGCCAGAGTCGGACTTCAGTGATATATCCAGAATAGGTGGGTCTGTGTGTGTGTCTGTGTGTGTGTGTGTGTGTGTGTGTGTGTTGATGTCACTCTTCATGTCATGTCCAATTTACTGACTGCGATTCTCTCCTCCATCAGAGCTCATGGTGACGATGGGCTTCCCCAAAGATGAGATCACAGAGGCTCTACAGGGCCAGAAGTACGATGATGTCATGGCCACCTACCTGCTGCTGGGCAGAAAAGCTGCGGAGGTCATTTTTGTTTGACCTGCATCATCTTGACATCATCGCCAGTGGTTAAAGCATTAAGTCATGTGACCACACCCATCATCCTCTGTCTCTCTGCTTCAGTTTGAGGGGAGCGAACCGCTCACCAACAGCATTCTGGGTCAGCGACAGCGACCGACCAGTGACATCAACAACAGCTCCAGCATCTCTCCTGCTCATCCCAAGGTCACACGCAGCATCTCGGCCAACCAGAAGCAGCGCCGCTACAGTGATCATGGTGGGGATGATGAGGGTGGTGGTGGTGGTGTCGTAGAGAAGCCAAGTAAAGTAACCTCATCCTTCCCAGCTCTGAGAGTGCTGCTGGCTGCTTGCTGTGGGGGAAGTTGCTCTCAAGTCACTGAGGATTGGCCTGTGATCACCCTGCTGATGTGCCACTTAGCAAGGCACTAGCTCTTCCAGCTCCACTGGTGCTCTTACATTGATGAAAAAAGCTGATTGAGCCTACGAAACGTCAAGGAGATAAACAAAGCACATTTGAACTCTTATGGTAAAAGACAAGGTGTACATCAAACTGTTGAGTTTGTTAGCTTCATGTTTACTTTCTAAATCCCTCCATCAAAATGTTCCAATCAGTGACTCAACCTCAACACTGCACTGGTTGTTGAGCAGCTTCCTCCTACGGCATGTGGGGCCATTGTGTCTGGCGCCATCTGCTGGCTGGCTGCCTTCCTACAGCTCCTGAAGGAACCACACCTCAAAGCATGAGGAGGGCCAGCTTTGCTTTGTTCATGCTCACTTGGCGTCTGGAGTTGTACGACTTATTAAACAGTGTCAGATTTATATTTTGTCGACTAGGTCAGGGGTCCCCAACCCCCGGGCCGCGGCCCGGTACCGGTCCGTGGCTTGGTTGGAACCGGGCCGCGGGAAAAAAGTGAATAAATAAAGTTAAAATTTTTTTTTTTTAATCAGTCGGAAAAATATCTTATTTTGAAAAAGGAGCGGATCCACCCGTGTGTACGTCTGAGCCGCGTTCAGGAGTCTTAAAGTTTGGGTTTCTCACTGCAGGCGAGTCTCACGCGCCGAACCCTCTGCTGGCGGCACAGTGACAAAGAATCTGAAAACATATTTAACCTGCTCAATGAATTCTGTCACTTCAGGGAAATGACAACTGTTTTCAAGTTGGCCGATAAAGTCGCTGCTGTGTGGGCGAGTGAACAGCGGAATATTCTACATGTTTCAGATGTTGACCGGGTGGAAGAGGCTTTTAAAAGAGTTTGAGCGGTACTCCAACCACAAAAGACCCGACTGCAAAAGAATAGACCTGCAACCCATTTGTAAACAAACCCACCCGGTGAATCGAGCCCGTCCGAGCTAGAAGAAAATTAGTTCGAGATGCAAATGACGGTGGCCTGAAGGGACATTTCACACAACAACTCTGCCGGTGTTCTAATGACAGCGACCAGAACTCGGTGAGGAGCAGCGGACCAAACACACGTCTGTGTCGCCGTCTCCATTAGCGGCTCGTTGCAGGTAAACAAGCGCACGGCTCACACTAATTCGGCGTAATGATGAGTTATAGTTTTGGCACTTTATGCCCTTCGTATAATTGTATGACGTCATATTTATTATGTCATTTATATTGCCGGTCCGTGAAAATCATTTCTGACACGGAACCGGTCCGTGGCTCAAAAAAGGTTGGGGACCGCTGGACTCGGTGATGTCTGAATCTTGGCGGCTGTGAGTGGCTTTGCTTGATGCTGCTGTAACGAAGGCACTGTCCTTGTCCTTGTTCTGTCTGAGAAATCCTGAGACTGGAGCTGTAGAAGTGATATTATTTGTAAGTTTGTTCTCACGTGTGTGCGTCCGCTAGTTGGTACGTCTGCGCCGCCGGCGGGATCGTACACGAAGCGCGGCCAGGCCTTGAGCGTGGAAAGCGACCACCGGGAGGAGTGGGACGGAGCGCGCCGGCTGGAGCTCAACACGTCGAAAGGAGACGTTCCCGCCTCACCACTCGGAGTGCAGGAGAGGAAGAAAACCACGAGTGCTGTGGGGGTGAGGAAGAGGAGGAAACAATTGCACGCACATGTCCACAGACATCACATGCTCAAAAACAAATGTAAAAAAGAAAAATCAATCCTTGGACGAGTCGGCTTTACGAATGCTTTAAATACTTTGACAGTCAAGGTTTTTTATTTTTTCTCTTTCCACGAACAGACCAATGGATCGATGACTCGCAGGAACACATACGTGTGTGAACGAACCTCCACTGAACGCTATTCAGCGATTCCCAATGGCAAAGACAGCAGGTAACACACAAATGCACTCAGTCACCTGCAGGGTTTTTCTCTTTGAATAGTGCGTCATACTAGGACTAAAGATGTCTTCCTCCAGTTTAACAGAGGTATCAGGGAGCACCTCGTCGACTGCTGTGAGCGCTACGCGACCTCGTCACGCCAAGTCCATGTCATCGTCAGGGCATCCTTCAAAGAGCACACTGCCCCCCATCGACAACAACACAGAGCTGAAAGCCAGGTGAGCGTTCGGTCATCAGCTGCCCGTCTATTTGTGGCAAAGCCAGTGATGCTGATCGTCTGAGTTGCTTCTAAACGACAGCCGATCGTTGAACTCATGTGGGTATTTCTCCTTTGATTGCTCCGTTGCAGCTCCTCCCCGCGGGGTCCCTCCACCTCTCCGTCTGCACACAGTATCAGCACCCCGGAGAAGAACCGTTTCCCCCGCGGTACCACGAGTCGCAGCACTTTCCACGGAGCTCAGCTCCGAGACCGGCGCAGCGCCACGTACAACGGCCCCCCAGCGTCGCCCACGTTGTCCCACGACACGGGGGCTCTCGCTCAGCAACGCAGGGGCACCTCCACTGGGATCATCAGCAAGATCACCTCAAAGTTTGTCCGCAGGTCAGTGAAAACAAACCGCTGCACTTCAGTTTTAGAGGAATTGTCGTTCCTTTGCGACTGAAGTCCGATTTATATTCCCGCGAGTGTGCTCCTTCGCTTTCTGCGAGCTCTCAAAAACATCTCTGCAGAAGCTCTGCGCAAGTTGTTCCAGGGAATTAGAAATTTGGCAAATTCAGATCAACTCATGGATGTCGTTTTATGTATCTTCAAGCTGTCTGGAGGTATGACCCATCTTTGCTTAATTAGTTGCAATGCCAATTTAGACTTCTTCATTAATGACTGGCCCAACTAAACACTAGTTTTGCAAGTATTATTTTTAATGTATGTCAAAACTTCTCTTCATATGCATCCACAATATGACCTTTAATGGGCCTAATATTTCATATTAATGTATTCATTTACAAGAACTAAGAGTCTGCAGCCATGCCAGCAGCTCTGTGGGGCGGCACTGTAGCACTACAACATGTTGAGCGCTGCAGACGATGTGTTTATGGAGCCCGACCCGGAATTTAGCTCTGCACTGGATAAATGAATGGGATTTCTTCCATTGGATTTTGGATTATTGCAGAAAATAAACTGGCAGTTTTTGTTCAGCAAGATAATCTTCACAAATGAAAAACACTTTAATGATTTCTAATGCCTAAATGCATTTGCCAATATAAAACCATTGGACACCACTGTTGCATGACTTCATGTCACCACTAGAAAACTAAAGTGTCTCATTCAGCCACTTGTTAACAACCAGTTTGAATCTGTAAAAGCATCAAAATTCACAAGTGGAATATTTACTAATGTATTTTAAATCATCGGAAAAAAATTAAAAATCTTTATAGATTTTGTTAACCACTCACCAAAAACACATTAAAGGCCGCCATTGGCCAGGTTTAGGACTCATTCCTGCAGCCCTTTGTAGCAATGTCAATGCCAGTATTTTAGTTTAGGATGTTTGCATTGCTAATATTTGCTCATTAGCACAAAATACGGCTGAGGCTGATGGCAAACGCTTTGCAGGTATTTAGTCATCAATTAAAGTGCTGGACAAATTAAATAGCTATAAAATAAAATGGTGAAAGCTGGCCCTCGCCGTGCATACAGAGACATCAAATGACTCTGATCAACCTTAAAACATTAGGAAAATTCCCCCAAACCAAACTAAAGAGATTAAAGAAGTGCTTGTGTTCAGATTATTCTATGAAAAAAAAGAAGAAAGCATTACACTGTCTCCTAAACACACTCTGATCGCCTCCCAGTCCTTGTGCTCATCATAATTCCACATACGCATACTTTCCTCGCGCGTCATGCAGACGGCAGCTCCTTGTGTCGCCTTCACGCCGGCACATCTGGGAGACGCTCACAGCTTTCTCTGCTTCTCTCTCCACGTAGAGCTCTGTCTTTCAGGTCGACCCGGAGGGAGGAGAACACAACGCTTGCTTCACCTGTTTTCCCCCCTTGTCCAAAACAAACCTCACCTCCACTGTGCCCACGATGACCTTCATCTGTGTTTCCTTAACCCCTGATGTATTTGCCCACTACACCACACCCCTTTGCTTACTGACACCCTTGTCATGCCATCTATTTCCTTTCCTTGTGTCCACGTCTTCGAGAACACGCCTCACGGCTCACCAGCATTTCCTTTACGAAGCTAAGCCACGTGCTCTTCAAGTCGCTGGCTCTCCTCTCCTTACTCTCCCTCGTCTTCATGCTGATCTTAAGCGAAAAAGCATGTAATGGCAGCTTAGTCAAAGATTTATAATCACTCCACCCATCACTCCTTACAGTTAGCGGGGATTAAGGAAAGGTAGCGCTCAGTAGACAGGATGAGGCTTTTGGTTATTGTGAAGGTGGCTACAAGTGCATCAAGACGTCACCTGAACCCCGACGCCCAGGAGTGTGGACTCTTCCCTGGCATGATGCCTGACACCCCTCTCTGTGTCCGGTGATGACGGGGGTGGTGTTGGTAGTAGGGTGGGTGAACTCATGTTGACATCGGCTCAGGGCACTAACAATGTATTCCGGGTTTGTTTCAGGATGCCGAGTGAGGGAGAGGCCAGTGCCAGGACAGAAACACCCAGGTGAGAATTTGATTGAGATGTAGATTTCACAGAAAGCCTCGAACCAACTTCAGCCTCCTTCAACGCCTGGAACAGGTGGTGGAGAGGAGGACGTTGAAGAAACTTGTGTCCATATTGGACAACCCGGACCACCCTCTCCACCACCTCCTACAGGGACAGAGGAGGACTTTCTCCAGACGTCTCCTCACGCTCCGCTGCCACAAGGACAGATACAGGAGAACATTCCTGCCGGCGGCTATGAGGCTCTATAACAGATCACCTCTTGCCAGATCATAGTGCAATAACTGCAATAATAACTTCATATTTACACTATGTTGATCTGCACTTCACACATTTCATTTATTTACACTACACACATACACACTTTGCATTTTGCACACTGTCTATATTTAATATTTTTATATTTAATTTAATTTTACACTGCAGTCATTAGTATTGTATTGTGTATGCATATATGTTGTATATATATATATATTTTATTTTATATTTTACTTTGTATACATCTATCTTTCACTTGTATACATCTATATCTTTCATCCCTGTTTTTATATTTTATATTTATTTTTTATTCTCGTGTGTTTAGTTTATTGGTGCTGCTACTGTTACGACAAATTTCCCCTTGGGGATTAATAAAGTATATATCTATCTATCTATCTTCCCTTATATATATATATTTATATATATCATATCTATACCTATTTCTATCATACGTGTATATTTATATCTGTTGGTGCAGAAGTGTTTCGGGTGATACGAAGGAGGACGGCAGTCGGGACTCCAAGCCCCGCTCGCTGCGTTTCACCTGGAGCATGAAGACCACCTCCTCCATGGAGCCGGCCGAGATGATGAGGGAGATCCGAAAGGTTCTCGACGCCAACAGCTGCGATTACGAGCAGCGTGAACGCTTCCTGCTTTTCTGCGTCCACGGCGACGCTCGCCAGGACAACCTCGTCCAATGGGAGATGGAGGTGTGCAAGCTGCCCCGCCTTTCCCTCAACGGCGTGCGCTTCAAGAGGATATCGGGCACGTCCATCGCCTTTAAGAATATCGCCTGCAAAATTGCCAACGAGCTCAAACTGTGACAGCAGATGGAGACCCAGTCCGTCTGGAGTGAGCTCTGGTTGCGGTCTATTCTCGTCTCTGGATTAGTGTTGACTTACAGGACAGTACGACACAATTCAGCAGTGAAGGGCCTCACCTCGCAGAATGAGGGTGGGCTCGGCTGGTAACGTGCAATACTGGCCATGAATGTACTGAGCAGGCTGGTGGATCAGAGAGAGAACGCAATGTGTAGCCTCTGTGACGGAGAGATAGCAAAGACAGCTCAACCCCACTTCTTTTCTTCCGTCCGGCCCTCTCTCTCTCGTTGGCCCGCCGCTCCTCGTCATAGCACACATTCATGTAACACGTGCAGTATGCAACTAAAGATGACCATCCTGCAATAATGTTTTCAGTCTCTTTTTCTAAACACCTCCTACAAGATCTACTCTCCTCGCTGAATAACCATTAAAGTTACCGAAAGCTAAGATAGCCGCTTTTCCACCTGTGATAAGTCAGTATCTAGATCAGGCTGGAGCCCATGCTACAACTATATAAAGAGAGAATTGTACTGTATGCATAACATCTGCAGGTGCCGTATTGTATATTGATTTTGCGTTCTGTACAGAATTTTATTGTCAATAATGTCTTCTGTTTTTTTCCATGGGATTTCAGTTCTTTCCTAATATAATTGATGTCTCTTAAAGCATTATCCTTTCGGTCTGAGTTTTTTTAGGTTTTTTTGTTCATTTTTTAAGAGCCACCATATGAAAATAGTGTTTTTAATTTTATTTAAAGAGCACTAAATTATTTTGTGGAGTATTAAGGGAAGTTGTCCCTTGCCTTTTGTGTTATATTTTATTTGCCTATGGAAAAAACACTAAGTTGCACCACATAGACTTGAGTAGTAACCTCAGTTCAAATGGAAAATGTGTTCACTTTATTTTGTCTCGACAGTAGGTAGGTGATTTGGAGATCCTGCTGCAATTGCACAAGTTGTCCAGGGTGATGTGTATGAACATGAGAGTATGCACCGGTAGTTCTTTCATGTTAGTTTGGTAGTCCTCAGTTAAAAAAAAGAAGAAGCAGGGTTTAGATTGGTTTACTTTGGAAAGCGGAGGGCGGGATGTCTTCATCCAAAAGACTGAATCGAAAGTCAAACAATCTCCATGAAAGAAGCAGTCGGCCTCGCTGAGCCTCTCTGAGCCTCGCTGAGCCTCTCTGAGCCTCTCTGCGAGTCTGATTCCGTCCTGCCACCAGTGTGATTGGGCAGGTACGTGTGTATCTCCTTGCTTGTGTTTTTTTTTCTTTTTTTTTCTATTCAACCAATTTTATTGTATTTATTCCATTACATTGTAATGTGCTGCTTTGTAGAATTGAGGCGTGCACTTTGTTGGAGAAAATAAAAATGATTTTATTTGTTTGTATATTTAATGTTTCATTCTTCAAATCTGAATCCATAAATTAAGACGTGTGTGTGTGTTGTCTTGCTGTCGGTATTTCACACTGAAGCAATGCCATGTGACACCGTGCCTTCAGGGAGCTCAGATGAGATGTAACAGTTAATAATGTAAACCTTTATTGACTCTACATAGCATGATATTAGTCAATAACTTAATTATAATCATGACACTGTTGATGTATTTTGCATACATGTTAGTCAAAGGTAAAGCATTATGAACAATATCCTCAGTGTTTCATTTTAGTTCCTTCAATTGTGTGAAAATAGTTTCTTGTGCCCAAAATGTTTTCCATACTTCTTATGAAAAACTGTAATTTTCAATACTTTAAACATTATACAAACCGTGAGCAATAAAAATGTTAACTGCAAGGATTTACAGGTATATTCTCACACATTTCTGTTGATACTTCCCAAATTAGAAACAGTTTAAAATCATTCTCAGTAACAAATATGTATCTAACTGGCGTGGTCCCTCTGAAACTTACAAAAGCTAAATGTACAAATCGTTTGGCGCACAAGTGTGGAAAGACAGAAAAATGTAAACATTTCATTTTGGCAGATTTGTTCAATTAAACAAGTTAATAGATTATAAAGTACCATTTCGTCATTACTTTCTGTCGATAAATATTTGAGATTACAAACGTATAAACATTGCTGAGTCACATTAAAAGCTGAACACAGAAAACACCGTACAGGTGAGATTGAATGGATTAATGAGCATCGATGATGCGTTCATCAGGATGGGATGGCCGACGTGAGGCCCTGCTCGTGCATTAATGCCATGGCAACGTATTGGGTCTAATCCTAATTTGAGGTGCATGCATTGAACTCGACATGCATCTCAGCCGAGTGTATTTTGGTTGAGATGCATGTTATTGTTTTTATCGTGCACCGATTTCAATGGAAGTGAAAAGAAAGAAAAAAAGACTAAAGCCTACCTTGCTCAAGTTAGCTGACAAGTCACCTGACACTTGCAGTGTTGTTTACATCGGCTGCGACAGCCATCTCTTAAAATATGAACCACTCGAATAACCAAACAATCGGCCCATCAGTCAAGAGCACATTGGCTCAGTCGCTCAGATCGATAACCAGGTGCTCGTAAATCTGAGTTTTCCCTTTGAAACTGGAGGCCAGCAGGAATTGCCGGTTGTCTATGGCGACTGGAGAGAAGGCCCTCGGCGCCTGGATGTTCACCTCCTGGAAATGGACGAACTCGCCCTTCTTGGCATCCCAGCGGTACACCTGGGTGAAAGAGTAGTCGCTGCCCAGGATGGCGTACTGCCAGCTGCCCACGGAGAAGGGCTGGAACACCATGGAGCCTCGGGAGGGCACGGTCTGCAGCTCTCGGAAGAGGTCCCCGTCCCAGCGCATCACTTTGGAGTCGCCGATGAATCGCGTCAGACAGATGAAGAGGTCGGATTTGACCTGGAAATGCTTCACGGCGTAGACGTCCTCCATCTCGGGGATGTCGGTGCGCCTCTCAAACAACTTGGTGGCTTTGTTCCACTTGTAGATGACCGGCCTCTGGGAACTGCTGGACAGGATCAGGTGAGGCTTGGAGGAGATCTCCATGTACTCCACGTCGGTGTCCCGGTACCACGGGTGGAGCGATTGGTGAGAGTAGAAGCCGTTGCCGTTCCACTTGTAGATGGTGGTGGAGCCGGCCTTGGAGCTGTCTGCTATGACGAAGAAGGATTCTCCGTCGATGAGGAACGTCTCGACGTCGTTTGGTTTGCGAATTTTGAGGATGTCGATGCCTTGGAGTTTGATGAATTTGTTGGCAGAGGTGTCGCGCTTGTAGATGTGTGAGCCACCAAACAGCTGGGCCACAATGACAAAGAGCTGGCTGTCGATGACCAGAGGTTTGCAAATGACCGTGGATGTGCCTGGTGAGGAGAAAGAAGAGAGAAAAACAAGACGGTTCACTTTGATGCACGTCTCCATCTAGTGGCTCTTTTTTCATTGTCACCCCTCCTCCTCTTTGACTCACGCAGCTCATTCACAACCACATGACAACATATTTGAAATGACTTTGACTTACTGTCAATGTCATCAAAGTTTCTGAAGACCATCTCCACATGATCCCACTCTAGAAAGCTGCATTTCCCTATAAAGGGTTGGGCAAACACCACATACTGGTCATTCCCAAAGGAAAATCCCTCCACGGAAATGGATTCAAACATCAGAGACTGGTAGGAAGCGAACTCTATGAGAGGGAAGACAAACATACTTTAAATGACATTTAAAGAGCCAGGGGAAGCTGTGATCATTGTTGATGAGAAGTATTTTCTGTACTTCACCTGTGGTTATGCAATCGAAGGACAGCGGCACAAGGTCGTTGATTTTCTTGTCCAGCTTTGAGGCCGGGCCTTTACAGTAGATCTGGTCCACTGTGGTGTTGGTGCTGTATATCCAGTCCACCAACCACTTCAACTTACAGTCACAGATGAATAGGTTCCCTCTCAGGTCTCTGAAGAGAGAAAAACACCAAACTAACTTCCAACGTGTGCCTGCTGGCGTTGCTCTGTGGCCCCTCACAGCTTCACTCGGCGCTCTCATTAATATCAAGAGGGGCCGCAAAGGAAAATGGAACATCTTCAGCAGGGGATGGATTGCAAACTCTCTCACTTTCTCACTGCCGCTTGTCATTTTAATGGCGCTAAAAGCACCACCCACACGTTTTTCATGCCTTGGCTGAAGAGAAATGATTATACAGAGCTCTATATATAGAAGGACTTGTCCAGGATAGCGTATAATATACTTTGTTATGTAACATTACATTTGTTTCCATAAAGCAGGATTTTAATTTGTACTTACACTTTCATCAAGGCCTCGAGACCCTTGAACAAATCTTTGGGCAGAGTCTCCAGATTATTGTAGGCCAGACTCCTGGAAGAGAGGAAAAAACAACCAGATATATTGCTTATTGTTCATATTTCACCAGCTATTCAATGTACTTTCCCTGTCCTTCCCTCTTCATACTGTTGAATTCAAATATTATACTGTCTGTGTGTTCATTTGTAAAAAATTCCAGTGCCTCATAAATCCAATGAGGATGTGTTATGCAGCGTTTCCTTGCAGAGGAATATGTGGATATCTGTGAAAGCGTTTGGGCACATCGTGCCCCCGTGGAGACAGAAGGCAGCACTTTGCTTTTTCTGAGTTTAAGGAAACAGAAGCTATTTTTAGAGCTGCCTCCTCAGCAATTTTATGGCTATCTGTGCTACAAAAATCTGAAACAAAAGACATGGAATGGGCCTCAGGCTTCTAAGATGCATTAAGTCGGAAAGTGAATGTGACAGGATTGACTTCTTAATCAAGTCAACAGCTACACACTGTCACACACATCTCTGCATGGCAATAGATGCTGTGTTATAAACGTTGTCGCTGGAGCAGTTTTTGCCTGCAGATTGCAACACTGATAGAAACATTTGGTTTTTAAAAGAATTTGTATACAAAAGTAACAGACATCAACCTATTTTTTAAATGAATAGCTCTACCTTTGTTTGCACAGGAAGTAAGGAATACAGTCTATACTTACAGATGCACAAGTGTTTTTAGTCCACGGAAAGCATGTGGAGAGATCGACTTGATTTGGTTGTTTTCTATGAACCTGAAAAAGGTAAAAAATTATAAATACATAAGAGGGGAAACCATTTTACTTTGTAATAGCTTTCTAACAGCTTGTAAACTCGGGGCATCAACTCACAGATACTCCAGATGAGGAAGACCAAGGAAAGCATCTTCGTTTATAGACTCCAGGTTGTTGGCTGTGAAAAGACTGAACAGAGAAATCCATATTTCACTATTCCTGCTCACAAAAATGACACCAACAAGTGGTGGTCTTACATCAGCAGCTGAATGGATGGGATGGAACATTCCCTCCGTTCTCCTTCAAAGAATCCCAAATGCATCAAAGACATGTTTGTTTCAAAGACATAGTGACTCAGTCAGTACTCCACCACATAAGACAGTGTGAAGGGGGATTCCCTCTTCACACGGAGGGATTCCCCATCAATGAATCTCCATCTGAAACCAAGCCTCATCCACAAAATGCACAAATACATATCAAGGCAAGACTTGGATGAATACCCGTGCAGAAAGACTATAGGTATGTCAGTAAATCATTTGGAAAGATCATTTTCTCTAAAATAATTTCTAGCTTAGCTCCCTTGTTCCAATTATCGGACCACATACACCCATTCTGTCACAATGTGCATAGCATCAGAGGGGAGATGTCTTGAGCGTTAGACATGGCGTTGATCACCTCACTGGGGACTGGCAGCATGCAACAAAGACTGACAACACAAAGCTCCAGAGAGATTTCTCACAGGAGATGCAGGGCAGGCGTGTGGATGAAGCTGTCCTTCGGGATTTCAGTGAATGTAGACTTGACGAACGATCTGAGAGGGGGAGGAGGACACACACACACACACACTGGTTAGCTCTAAAAGCACAGACTGTATCCCAGTCAGTTTCTTAGATAAGCATAACTGTGCAGCAGCACTGAAACCCACCAGCAGAGTGTTGTTAATCTATACGCACTGGTTATGAATGCTTTATTAAATAACAATAACAAGACTTACAGTGATATGACATCGGGCGGAAAGCTGCGAGGGATCAGTCGTGCGCTCTCGCACAACGCGTTATCTTTGGTACACATACATGACGAGGGGCAGCGAGGCGGTCTGGCTCTCTTGCTGTCCACTGCGAGAAGAACAGACGCCACTACAAGTGCGCAAAGCCAGGGCGATCTCTTGGGCATCGTGCGTGTGTTTCTCATTCTCGCGAACCGCTGCGGGCACGACCTGCGCGTCGAAGAGCTGCCTCCACATGAACCAGGTGCTCCGCTGTGGTTCCTCTTCCACGCTGCCGTGTGGAGGCCAAGGGACGCGCCGTCCGCTCCGGTTTCTCTCCGCCGAGTGCCGTGCGCCGCCACCGCCTCTCGCTCTGGCGGTGATGAAACCGCGCGTCCACAGCGCTGTAATTACACTACACCCCCTGACAAAAGAAGAATTTATATCCCGTGTGACCCAAAAAAACTATATAATATCATAAAATTCGCGCTTTAGAGGCTGAAGCTCAGAAAAATACAAGCTGGCGCGGTGACAAACACGGTGTGAGGGCAGGTGGGGAACCCAGCGGGAGCAGAAGGAGAATCTCCATCCAAAACCACGCCTACGATTTCAGCAGACAACACACTCTCGGTGTCGACCTCCCGGAGGATTCCGCCCAACAGCCAACGCAACGGAACGGTATAAATATCCGTGAATCAGCTGGAGAAAACGAAGCCCCGACATGAGCCGGCGGATTGCAGCCTGTGGCGCAGACGCACACGGGCTGTCTTTGCGGGGGGGAACCTGATGAAGATGAATTATCATCATGAAAATGCAGCTGTGTTATTGGCTCAGTATACTCAACTAGACTGTCAACATCGTGCCATTACGTAGCTTGTAATATTATTGTCATTACGTGTTTGCTATCAAATGTTCTCATATTTTATGGCACATTTTCGGTTCATTTCCTGGTTTGCATGCGGTTTCCATGGTGACTGGTGGATGCTAAATGTGTCTGTCCTGTGGTGGAGGGGTGTGGGGAAGCCCTCCTGTCATCCTGACATCTGCTCTGCTGAAGTCAAATGGACCCCATCCCCCTCCGGCCTCTCACAGACAAAGGACAGGTCTTTGCTCACATCCTCCATTTCTTTTTTTTGTGATCAAACACATCCTCCATTTCTGCACCACATTGTGTAAATGTCATTTCACAAAGCCACATAAGAAAGCCTAAACTCCTTTTTTTATTGCTACTTAAAATGGCCTTTACTGTTTTATTGCACTGTTGTCTGCTGTTTCAGACATGACATAAGGTCTTATTTTAATCATCTAATTTATGGCTGCAGATCCCTAAAGTAAGATGAATCACTGTTCCTGGCAGGGCGCGTCACACCCTTCTGGTGAGAAACATCGAGCTGGAACTACAGTCTCTTTGACATTCAATGTCTTTGAAGGATGATAATATGTTGGCTCAATGAATTAAAGCAGGGTTATGCTTTGGGAGGAACTATAGAAAAATAAAGCTATCACCCATGAGGGAAATACTCTAAAGGAGATGCTTATACTTCTGAAAGGAAATATTCAGTGGGGAATTGTAAACATGGAGGAGCTGGAAGGGACAGAGAGTAACAAATGTCTTTTTACATGAGCAGCTTTCAAACTAAAAGGAGAACAGTGGATATAATTGTTGTGCTCCAAAATTATGGGTTATGCGCTTCATAAATGGCGCCATTCATCAGCAGAATAGAACACACACTGTCCAGCAGATATGTGACCACAGCGATGTCCACTGCTCTTGATTGGCCCGAGCCTCGTGCTGTTTCTGACTGTTGATGGACTTATGGGATCTGTGTTATGGTTTTTTCTGGAACTGAGATACAGCATATACTATCCAGTATGCGCATGGCTTCCCTAATATGTCTCTATGGCTTAAAAATATAGGCAAGCATTATAAATTAATGTATTTACCACAAGTCCTTCCTTCCCGCTGCTGCACAAAAAACTGCAGTAGATCGCTGGAGATCTTGGCACACTCAGCATTTTATCCTGGACACTTTAACCTGCTGAAAATTCACTTTGGTCACTGCCTTGTGTAGGTATTTAGTTTCCTCTGTATATTTAGTATTTTAGTCTTCGTATTTAGTATTGTTATAGTGTTTTGTGTTATATTTGTATCTTTTATTAATGCTCTAATGTGCACCCGCTGCAGTGATCCTGCAATTTCCCCACTGTGGGACTAATAAAGGAAAATCTAATCTAATCTATTCTAATCTAATTTCCAAAGCAACTATTCACCGGACTATCTTCCTTGAGTGTCTCGTGAGAGGGAAATGGACACCCGCGGTGTGGATAGGTTTACCAGCTCTCAGCTCTTTAAATTCTATCTGTTTTTTAAAGAACATTTTATCTCGCATATGTATTTTCCTATTTTCTCTAAAAGAGTATTTCTCTTAAATGGGTTGTTGTCATCACTGCAAATTGATATTCAGACGATTCGACAAAACAATCCTGATTCAACTCGTTGAACAGAACCGAAGCGGTCGCCCTCCGGCTCCAGTCTTCCTTCACCGGTGAAAGCAACATATTCAGTAAACATGCTCTTGTGTTGCTGTTTGACCTCTTGACCTATACATGCTGTCTTAAGGCGTTCTGTCAGTCCGCAAAGCTGGCTTACCTCCCTTGACGTGACTGTTGGACTTTTATAACTGAGATGCTCTCTGGTTCCTGTATGAACTATGAAGTTTACACACCACCTGTCGCATTAGAGGGGATGATTGCTTATGGCAGCGACACAATAAAATGTACAAATTTAAAACTATAATAACTGAATAAGTGAAAGTTAAGTTACGGTGAAGGAGGTGAAAATATTTAAATCTTTATATAAAGTTTTATGTTATGTTGATTGTATTCTTGCACTCATTTTCTTATCATTTTTAAATTCTGAGTGAGGCCTTTTCCTGCATGTGATGTTCAAGAGATATTCTGACATGATGCACCACAACATCTGCTTGACATCCAAACTTAGGTCAAACAACGTGCCAAACAGTAAAAGGTCAAAGGTTATGCCTGGCTATGTTCACACATGTTCTCTTCTGGAAAGTACAACTTACAAGGAGGAATATGAAATATATGTCCTGTTTGTTAGCTACTATACACACCGTGGCGAGAAACAATGCATTTATTATTATCTTGAACATTTATATTTGATGAATCATTATCAGCAACACAAACCAGTCTTCAAATCAGGAACACAGGTCTCTCGTAAGCGTGTTAACAGTTGGTTAAAAGCTGATGTTTGGTCAGCCCTGCTCTCCTAAAGCTATCTTTAGCTGGATCTTAGTGGTGGACACAGTTTACACAGAGGCATCAACAAGGCCATGAGTCAGGAAACTGTTTATATTCAATCATCCTTGTGCTGCAGCTAATATACACAAACAATAAAACCATAATGCAGCTGAAATGAAGAACAGCAATAATATTTTTATTCTAGCTAAATGTGTGTAATTCAATTGGGCTCAAATGAACACATCCATAATTTGATTTGAAAAAAAACTTTATTGACAGATAACTATGTATTTAATGCTATCCATTCACAATGATCATCTTTCTTAGCAAAAGTTGCATTCACTCGAGATTCAATATTCTTATTTTAACAAACACTGAACAAAGACTCAGAAATTACAATCTGACATTGGTATGCAATGTCACAAGCTCTATTTTGAGAAGTTTTAATATTTCAGCTTTGATAAATCACAACATCTCATTGCTGATGTGTTGTTGCACACTCCAACCATGCCCTTCCTGCAAACGTGTGCTGAGGAAAGGTAGATGAGAGGGAGCTCGGGCCACAAATCTTTCAGTTCATTTGAAGTAAAAACAGCTGCTTACCAGGATGCTCTGCACGTCCTTTGGTGTGGCCGATGTCTGGCACATGAGCATTTCCTGGGCAATATCTTTCCTCCACTCTGTCTT
This sequence comes from Pseudoliparis swirei, assembly GCF_029220125.1. Taxonomy (NCBI): domain Eukaryota; kingdom Metazoa; phylum Chordata; class Actinopteri; order Perciformes; family Liparidae; genus Pseudoliparis; species Pseudoliparis swirei. The sequence goes on from NC_079404.1 coordinate 14,047,456, forward strand.
GTTCAGTTTGTCGTAGGTGTCACTATTCAGAGTGGACCAGCCAAGGAACTGGGTTAGAGCCTAATGACACACGCACACACACACACACACACACACACACACACACACACACACACACACACACACACACACACACACACACACACACAACAATCAAATTCATTGCCTAATTATCTTACAGTTAGTACTATTCTAAAAAGTACAAAAAACGTGACATTAAAGTACGTTGGGAGTGTATAACAACAGCATTATGTTGGGATGCCTGAACAGTAAAACACGATGGTCAAAGAGTCGCTGAAGAAAGAGAGATTTCCGTACTTCTGTAATTTGTTCATTATTCTCGTCGAATGGTTTGTTATCTTTTCTGTTGAAGAAAGTGGCAACACCAACAATTTCTTACTTTTTGTTGACGATGGGGAGGGAGAGGACGTTCTTGATCTTCCACCCAGTCTCATCCACCGCTTCTCTCTTTCAAATGGCATAAAGTAAGACATCCAGATTATCTTAGTGACGGATCGGATTGAATCCAATGCCAGTCGTCAGTGAATGGCCTCTCACCTGAAATGTGAAGTACTCATCTGCTCCAGCATTCATCATGTTGCAGATCGAGAAGGTAAAACAAGTCCTGACGTGTGTTTGGAGCAGATCAATGACCGCTGTGAGTTCAGAGAGGATGAGTAACTGCACGTCTTCTTATGAGACGACCAGTTAATCGCTACAATTATGCAAATAAAGCGGTTTTGCATTGTTGCTACAGTGCATCACGATACTTACGGGATAACTTTAATCTCTTCTTTGTCCTCCAGCAAGTAGTCAATAATTTTGTAGAAGATGATTTCCTGAATGTTTTAAACATAAAAGAAAAAAGTCAACACATTGGTGGAGAATAAGAAACCTATAGCGTTGTACTTACTGTGCCATCAGGTGTCTTGGGGCCTTTGTATGGCTCCACTTCCCCTAGTTTGATTGACCAATCATCGAAGAATTCCTGTTGGAGAAAAGGGAAAACCCATGTTTCTTAATACTTCATTACTAATTAACAACATGTAAAGATTTTCTTTAGAACTCCTCTGCTCACCTTTTCTTTGGTCATGTCCAGGAGTCCCACTGAGTATCTCTCACACTTGATGTATGTCCTCACTGTGTACAAGGCTTTGTGAAACTGCCTCTCAATATCCGTCAACTCTTCAAAAACTTTGCTGGCTGACCACAGCAACACCTTTTGCAAACAAAAGTATCCCTGCTTATCATTTTCACAGGGCCTTTGATTTGTGTGTCAATCAATGAATTGTTCATATTGCTGCTGGTAAATGAATTGTCCTTTGACAGACTGGACACCTGAATTTATTCCTGTGTATTTTTACCTGGCTTCTCCTGGACTCTACATCCCACATGCAAGAAGTGTGGGCATGGAGAGCGACCACAGCAGCAAAGTTCATGTATTTATTGAAGAGCTGTAATGAAAAAGCAAAGATTCATACTGCTTAATGAATCACATGTACATATTCAGATTTCTAAATTCTTCATTAACAAGAGACTGCAGCCACTTCCTTTATCAGATCTTCTGAGATCCTCTGACCTCTAACGTCGCAAAGAGCCCTCGAAACAAGATCAGAAAAAAATTACTGAATTTCTCCACCCTATAAGTGGAGATATCATAATGGTTACCCAAAGAACAAGGTCATTCAGGTCAGTCAGCAAAGATTTGGCCAAAGGTTGGCGAATGGATGTGACCCTCACTGGATTTGTACTACAAACCCTGCAGCCTCAACAGTATCATTTAACTTTCTCAGCCCATCTAAGTGCAGTAAGTCTACATTCTCACTTGTAAAAAATGACCCTGTCCACTCACCTCCTGATCACTCTTTGAAAATTCATCAGCACCTTGTTTGTTTCGTGCCATGACGACTCCGATGGGTTCCTTATCGCACATAATAGGAGTTGAAAGTATGCATTTGGTGGTATATTTGGTCTGTTTATCCACAAAGTCACTGAAATGAGAGTTCTAAAAACAACAGGAGATACAAGTTAAAAGGTTGTGTGCGTGTGCACTGACCACAAGATGAATATAAAAGATGTATCTATTGTTTCTTTTCTCAGACGTCTGCCTTATGCGTTCTCCCAAGCACGTTTTATTGTATCATGTTCTTTGATCTATTCTTACTTGTTTGTGTCTATTTACATTTGTTGAAGTCATTAGCTCACCTTCTTAACATCAGCAACGTTCTGTGGCTTCTTGGAGTGTGCCGTCCATCCAACAATTCCCATGTCGGTGGGAAATGCAATCTCCACATTGGGATTCACTATGTTCCTTTCACATGGAGAATTGTGTGACACGTCGAAGAGGATCGACGACAGCTCAGGCACTCCGTGACGAGCCCTGTAGCCAAAGAAGCTGCAGCGATCAGCATGGATCAGCAGAGCGATCCTCTGGAGAATTTTGTGCAGGGCCTTTTCCATTGGGTTGTTGGTCTGCATCTCCTTTATAAGCTCAAATATGAACTCAGCCTCCTGGAGGGTGCTGACATCCTTGAAAGACGCTGGCTCTTTGACCTGCACCTGGTTAGTGAAGGCAGCTGTGATCACACAGTTAAAATTAAATGAATCATCCTTCTGACATGTTTTATCATCACCGAGTATGATCTGTTGGAGTAGGACTTTGACTTTCTTAGTCAAATAAATAAATATAAGAATATAACTCTGAGTGAGCACGACGTCAAAACATGCCCAATAGCACCCCCTGGTGGCTATTTCTAGGAATTACTGTATTTTATTCATGGGACTTGTTTTTTATTATTTACTGCAGATCTTTCTGTGATATTTTAGAATAGACGCATATTAATGCTAATAAAATGCATTTATGGTTCACTCAGTATTCTTTGTGACGTAAAAACATCAACACATTGAATTGTTAGTCTTTTGAACTGATAGATCTGGAGAATAAAAGGCCCACATAATGTTTACAATCATGTTGGGTGGGGGAGGGGGGAGGGCTCTCGAGTTAGGGCCAGTTTGGGCCAGAGTGGAATCAGGCCAAAGTATGTGGAACAGAACTGGGTTCAAGTCCGACCCAGGTTTGTCTTTCATCACTCGTACGCCAGCAGCAGCCATGTTATAAAAAATAAACATAATAATAAATAACGATAATAATAAATCTAAATCTACTCTTTAACTGCAGTTTAACCTTTTTAACAAGTGATATCTTGAAAATCATGATAATATTTCTTGAGTCAAAGGTTCAGTTGATCAGTTGAATTGATCTCTTCCGATTGGCAGATTTATTATTACAAGAAAATTGCAAACTGAAAGCTTTGACAACACACTGGTTTGTTGACCAGGATTAACGAGTCAACCACGACTGTTAATCCAGTTTCTAATCTTCAATCAAAGGCGCTGTTGATCAGTAATACCGTCTAAACCTCAAATTAGCTGTTAAGATCTAATTAGTTAGACACCAGTTTTATATAAATTGGGAATCAGATGACCAGGTTTACTTCCTCAGCAGTGATATGAACTGATCAGTGTCTCTACTGAAAACAGACATCTTGTGCATCCCCAGAAATTAAAAAATTAATTAGGATTTGAAGAGATTTACCTTTATACAAGTTAGCACACACTGAATCTTATCTGAACGCATTTTTGTTCTGTCTGCAATTGACAATCTTTAAGGCTGACTACAAGCTGAGTTCACATTTACTTCCCATGAAGATGCTTCCGTAAGAAAAGCCGCTGAAAGTCACAGCAGACTAAATGTCTTGATGATATTAGCATTTTTTTCCTCAAACTGTATGTTAACCCTTGGTGTCACATTCCCTTTCAGACCACAGCCACTGCACAGACTTTTTCCAATATGTCGACTAGCAATACTAATCCACATCCTGAAAAAGTACCCCTAACCCGAAGGACCCCAGGAAGGAGCATGATTTTACAAAATATCACACAGAACTCTTCAATCATTAAAAATAAATAAATATCTAAACATACAAACAGGAATAAGAGTCTCCAGCCATGCTATAGCAGAACATATTTACGTATTTATTTTATATATTCTGTGAGGACCAAGAATGTCTGGACAAAATATTGTCAATACATCTGATAGATGTTGTGACGTTAACGTGCTGCCAGAGGAAAGGTGTGAGTCAGTCAGAACAATCAATTCTCTATGGACTTTGAAAGGAGGCTACAACTCTGCCATCTTCTCATAAAGTAAGGAAGCATCACCAAAGCTTCTGTGGGTTCATTCAAAATACTCTGAAGCACCTACACAGCAACTCAACTGGTAGTTTATTAAGATAAATGTACCTCTGGTTACACGGTGTACTGTAGGCACACAAAAAACCATCCATATAACAGAAGAAACAGAATTTAAAACGTTCTCGACTCAGTCGCAACAGGTCTCGAGGTGGCTCATCAGTTCTCGGTAGTGACTGGCTGGATACTCGGCTTGGCAGCTCGGACACTCCAGGAAGCTTTCATTCAGCGAGCTGCTGGGAGGAGACCGTGTCAGGCTCTCTCCGGGGTGCAGGGAGGCCGCTTCACACGAGGCGCTATCCTGCTGGTCTCTCTGATAGGAATGGAGGCAGCAATCAGTTATGAGAGATCAGACGCTGCGTAATTCAACCAGCTTTTCCAAATATTCTTATTGTTGACCATGAAAAGATTTAACAAATTACGATGCGAAATGTCAAAAGAGTCATTCACAGTGACGTTTTTACCCAACTAACTGCTTTTATCTGAGCTCTCTACATTTGTTTTGGGTTATTGTTTAGCTTTTTTCAAACCGCGACTTACTCTTACCGACCTTCTTTTTTTTTTTACACTGTACCTCCAAAAATCAACGAATGTACCTTAAAGGTTAATCAATGATAGGAAACAATAATAACTATTCATGCAAACCTTTGACTGTTTTGTCACATGGTCTTTAGGTTTTTGCAGCCTCTTCAGAACTCGGACCATTTGATTCTTTAAATATGAACAATTCTGCTTCTCATCCTCAAGGTCTTGTGAAGAAATCTCGATCTAAAATGTAAACAAGTGTGCATTATAATATAATATTGTATAGTTGGTGATATTCATTTCCCAACACATTTAAGTACATCCTTTGACTATGTGAGGACAGATAGTTTCCCTTTAGAAGAAAAGCAAAGAGGCAAGAACGTATGACATGCCCTCTTCTGTGGAAGATTGAGGCTTCAATTGACAAAGAGGCGATGATCTTCCTCAAAGTGTCATTAATGTGGCAAAATCGAGAGTGGACGGATTAACAATATCACTCAATTTCTAGTTAAAACAAAGGATTTCTTAAGTAAGGGGAACAAAACTGAGAAGACTGACACTTCCATACCTGTCGCTCCAGCTCTGCAATCTTTTCCTGGTCTGCATGGTGACAATTTAACGAAAACTTCTGAAAGATAGACGACTGAAAAGAGAGCTTTTACTTACTTTACTGCTTTCTTCTCCTGCATGTTGAAGGTAAGATGTTAGTGTACAGTTCAATGAAGACATACCTGCAACTGAATGTCAGCCGACATCCGCCTCTCCTTGTCCAGTCTGCACTGGAGGTTTTCGCTCTCTGCACTCAGCCATTGTTCTTCATCCTCAGAGCAATGATCATCTCCCAGTGCACTTGTTTTGCTCATCATTTCAAACTGCAGCTGTTGCTTTAGATCTTCCACATCACTCTCTCTTTCCTTGCACCTTCACATAAATAGGTCTGTCTTGCATCTGACTCACAACTTTAAGCAGCAACATATTCTGTATTTTTAAGCAGCAGACATACCGTTTTTGGGTAATTTTCAGCTCCTGGTCGGTCATGTTGAACTTCTCTCTGAGCACCTCCAGCTCGTCTTTGGCTTTCAGTAAGAGTCTTTCAAAGTGCTCCTGCATCTGACCTATTTTCTCCATCTCTGTAACGAGAGAAGCAGAAGCTAAAAAGTTTAATGTTACAAGATCAAAAAAGTCAGAGACAGCCACACACCTGCACCATAAAGTAATAAAACACATGGTTTTGCAAGTGCATTGCAAGCAGTGGATTCTGTATTAGCGGGCTACTCAAGGACAATCTTGATATCTTAGAAACCTTGTAGTGACAGTCTGTTGCTCCTTGTGGCCCCAGCAGTGCCCACTGTCTCACTCACCATCTGAATGGTCCTCATTGTGCTGCTGTGAGTGGGCCTGATTGGCTTTGTTCGGCTGCTTCTCCAGCCATAACATTCTGGCCAGAGTTGCCCTCACATAGGCCTCTCTCTGCTGGTCATATTCCAGCCACTGCTTGTTCTTCTCAAAGGCCTTCGGGGATTGAGAAAAAGAATTAGAAGCACATAACAGAGAAAGACAGAAAGCAAGTCTTGCCAGGGGACATGTATACTGTACACAGCCCACATAGAAACAAATGTGCAGACACACTGCACTTAAAAGTTACCACGAGGACAGAATGGTGCATTCAGCATTTCTGAAAAATGGAAACAGAAGAGACCTTTTTCCTGCAGATGTGTGGCCACCAAACAGCACTTACATCACTTTGTTGCATTGAAGTGTTGGTTGATGCCAAATCATCTGAAGTGGAGTCCTATTTGACAGCAGGAACATACAGTACAGCATTACACATGTGTGAATACAAAATGACTTGTCATAACAAGGCCTGAAACACAGGCACAGTGGGATTTAGAGCACCGCGTTCTCAAGTGACCTCTTATGACCTTTACAAAATTTAGAAAGTCACTGTGAAGATATGCTCTGTCTGAGGACGTGTTTTTTTGGTTTGATGAAGAACAGTACTCCTCCTCTGTTAGAGACACTTCAAAACATCTGCTGCCGTCTAGTGGTGTAAGACAGGTAAGCGAGGCTCTGTGAATCAAAATCACCAAGCAGCAACACAAACATTTGACTTGTGAGTTCCATTTGTCTTCATTGGTTTCCAGGTCCTTGAATTGTTCATGCCAGCTAACTGTCACGCTGTCGAGACTTAGTGCGATGCGTGAATAGAAAAAAAGCTATTGTTACTGTTACCAGTAATACCTGTGATTTTACACACAATGACAACATGTCTGTTATGAAAATGGTTAACTATTCTTCACCTGGGCAAAACATAAATATGTACAGTTAATCACCGAACAAAGGAAGTGCCGAATATAATTTATGTTGGCAATTGTATTAGAACAAGTGTTAAAAACACATAGTTTTCAGAATGAAACACCATCCTTTCATCTTTGTTTTGTCATGTTCTCATTCATACTGACATCGAGTCGTGCTGTCCCTTCTTTCGTGCAACTTTGTTCTCGAGATAGTGACACCTAGTTGAGGTGCTTACAAGCCTGTTATTGGTTTCTTCAATCTGTCTTGAGAAACTGGGAATGCTTCTCTTTTTCCTCATACTCACTAACGGTACGTCCATCTGCTTCCCTTCTTTCTGACTCAGCGGCACAGACGGCAAAGTCTTCTCGTCTTTGGTGGGGAGTTGCTGAGAAATCCCAAACCTCACAGTTTCAAGAGAGAGGAATCTCTGCAGAAAGACATTAAGACAAATCTTATTTTACTAATGCTCAGCTACTGTGAATCCATACCAACACCTTTAACAGTGCAACGTGAGTAGCACTACTAAACGTGACTTTGAGTTTACCTCTATCAGCCTGTTATTGTGTTGACGGGACAACTCGACCAGGCTTTTCTTCAGAAAGGCATTCTCCTTCTTCAGAACTGAGTTGAGCTGTTTCCCGACTAAACCCTTATATCTGGTGGACGCCATCTCAATCACCTGCTAACACAAATCACTAAAGACTGGCCCAAAAATAATACTTTTTCAGATGTTGTCAAAATATACAGTTTCAAAAATACACAATCTCAATGGGTTTAAGTTGATTTCCTTTCGATTGAAGCGTTCTATTGTGCATAGTCAACAATCCTGGGTCTAGTTACCACCCACCACCTTACTAACACACGTGACCTACAATCTATGCCAAGTCCAAATCAATAACTCCCAATAACGTCAACATAACACTTCATGCCATTGGGAAAAAGTTGGGTAGAGTTAAATGGTCACGCTCATATTTAAAGAGACCTAGGCCCAGTAAAAACACTGCCACCGGAGATAAAGATGGAGTGATATTCTTCAGTTAGCATTAGCTCTACTAACCGGACCAAATGAACCTTTAGTTTAGTGACCCGTGGTCGTAACTTAACGTTACCGTTGTTCATTTAACGCGAACACAAACATTCAACCTGGATGCGGGTCTTACTAAGGTGAGGCTAGCTCTGGTTTTGTTATCCAGTAACATCTAGCTAGCATAACGTGAACGCTAATGTAGGTAGCTCGCTAACTCAGCTAATGCGAGCTTAGTCTTTAACGTTGTATGCGTACTTCACCAGGCCCACGGTACTAACCCGGCATTAATAACCTGGTACTAACCCGGCATTAATAACCTGGTACTAACCCGGCATTAATAACCTGGTAGGCTACTAACCAGGCATTAGTAACCTGGTGTTAGTCTGGTATTAGTAATCTGGTAGTACTAACCTGGCATGAGTAACCTGGTACTAACCTGGCATTAGTAACCTGGTGTTAGTCTGGTATTAGTAATCTGGTAGTACTAACCTGGCATGAGTAACCTGGTACTAGGTAATAATCTGGTAGAAAGGGAAGTCAGCTGTCTCGCTGACGGAGCCGTTTTCAATCTTGCCGCCTAAACTCAGGCCCTGTCCAGACATTTGGAAATAACTTACTATAATATAGAATTTATGGAGCGCGCAGCGTGTTTTGTGACTTTAAGTTGTGTTCATGTGTTATCAAAGTATGGAGTGAAGGTTTACTTAATCTAGTGCACGCGCGTGCATATTTAAAGGTCATGTAGCCATGTTTACATGGTTATTTCTGACCCCATAGGATGGCCGCATTACGCCTCTGAGGGGCGCTGCAGCACACAGGCGAGAGGACCATCTCCGCAGGTTTGCCTGGATGGCACACGATTTAACTCACAGTTTTGCACAACTGCAATATTTAGTTATACACATGGCACCTTTTGAGAGATCACGAGCTCGTTTCCTTAGTGTCTCTTTCTCGCCTGCCCTGGTGACCGCTGGTGTGGTTCGTGCCTCTGACTCATGAGTGAGGCTGCCCTCTGGTAGAGAGAGGGCGAGTGCAATCACTGGCGCCGGCAAATGTGCCACTGAGTGCCAGTGTCGCTAGAGGGATCTCGCCCCTACTGCTCTGGTATCTGGTTTCCAGCTCCCTGGTTTCCAGCTCCCTGGTTTCCAGCCCTCTGGTATCCAGCCCTCTGGTTTCTGGAAGTCCTCTCCCCTCTGCACATCTGTGTGTTTCTCAGTTCCCTCTGTTCCGGCTCTCCTCTCTCTCTCTCTCTATCTCTCTCTCTCTCTCTCTCTCTCTCTCTCTCTCTCTCTCTCGGGAATATGATTCGTTTCACTAAATAAATTGGGACTTTATTAAAATGCTTCGCGTAATTGTGGAGTCAGCTAGTGGGATTTCCAAAAAGAAAATTGGAAAACCAGATCCGATCGCTGCGATTATCTTCAGAGGTGAGACTATTGCTTTTAATTTTTTTCTGGGGAAACTGCTGTTTACTTTATTTAACTCTTTTCTCATGCACACTCTTTATCAAGCTATCATCTTTTCTGTCGTAGTCAAGGTTGTGGACATCACTTCTGCAGTAAAATGTATTTGCAGTTTACAGTAGTTTAGTTTGAATAATTTGGCAGTGACTAATAATCAAACAATATGTACATCCTTATAAGGTCAGAAAAGCCTTCTGTCCACAGATGAAAGCAACTTGTTTTCGCCTCACAGCTTGAACTTTATATTTACAAAATGAGATGTCTTTGTGTACTAAGTGTTCTTTTGTCTCCAGCATATTGTACAACGTTGATTCAGTCATTATTTTTTGAGAGGAAGTACCGTTCTCTCCAGACCATGAAACTGTATAACCAGATTATGAGTTTTTGCAAATAAATGGTGCTCTTTGTTGTGTTTCCAGGTGAAAAGAAGAAAACCAAAGCAATTGACAATGAATTGAATCCTGTATGGAACGAAGTAAGTGCAGAATGAGTTGACTGTAATGAGTGACATTTACAATATTGACTTTGAACTGACCGACCTGAGAGCTGCTGTCATTACCTCAGTTAAAACTACTCGTTGTTTTAAATGATCGATTGTAAACGTATCCTCCCTGTAATTACAGGTGCTTGAATTTGATCTGAAAGGCTCTTCCTTGGATGCATCTTCATTCATCAACGTGGTTGTCAAAGACTATGAGACAATTGGAAAAGACAAGTATGACACATCACACTACATCAACATTGTGATATTTTCATGTTTCATATTGTTAAACACAATGCTACATTTGTGGAGGAGTGCCTGTGAGTGTCAACAACTTCCCCAGGACTAAGTGGAGGCGGTCTTTGTAGAACCCCCATCCCCAAAAAGCAAACCCCTATGTTCCGCTTTGCAGTGCATGTAACTGAAAGGGAAACGCTCACTCCACCTCAAAGGTTGACCGTTTCAGAAGGTAGACGTGTGATTGCAATCAGTGAAAAGGCTTAATTCTTAACAGTTGTTCTACAACTGATACAACAACGATCCTTTTTAACAGTGTGGCTGAGAGGAGATCTTTTCTAAAGGAGCAGAGCAGCATGTTTTCACTTAACTGAGCTGTATAGACACAAAACTCACTGCGACCATGTTACGACTCGTAGCAGAAGTTGTTATGTCTACTTCACAATAGCACTCCCGCTTTTACAAGCCATGTTACCTTAAAAGGAAAAAAAAATCTCTTTTTAACCCCTTACCTCCCTACGGTAGACAGACTGCATTTTATGATTTTCACAACTCTGTTTACTTTCTTATTGTTTATCTGTTTGTAAGGCATTTTGTAATTGTGATTTTGATTATTTGTGTCTTTCTGCAGTGCAGTTAAGAAGGCAGAAGTAATAGTAATAATAGTAACAAGTAATAAAACTTCCACTGAGTCACTCTAGTGACAAATGGTGTACAATATAAATGATTCTGGGGCAGGAACAAGGGATGGGGGAGGATGGGCGGGTGACTGCTAGTCACGAACACACAGGAATATCTTTCCATGATCACTGCCTGCAACGCATGAGGGGGGCGAATACAAGAGCTTGCGTTGGCTTGTCATTGGCACATTTATGATGACTAGTTGTAACACAGCCTGGAATCCAAAACCAAATCAACTTTAGACAGAGAGTAAAGTGGATTATGGGAGGGACATTTGTTGGGCAAAACTTAGGGAGCAACTCTCCCCCATGTCTTCAGTGAAGATAATCTAAATACTGTTTGTGTTTGTTTCCGAAGCGAGTAATGTATGCAAATGTACATTTGTATAAACCAGGCCTTGCATGTTGCCTCTGCAGTGGTTGAGACAATACATTATCTCCTGGGGAGACAGTAAAATGCCTCTCTGTTTTATCCTCCACAGTTCACTCTGCTTTCCAAGGACAAGCCAAGTTGTTTAACCCTTGTGTTGCCTTAGGGTCATTTTGACCCGAATCAATATTACACCCTCCCCCCGCCTATGGGTCATTTTGACCCGATTCAATGTTTCACCCTCCTGTTACCTTTATATTTACTAACATATTTTACCCTTTGGGTTCAATTTGACGCCAGCAATTAAAACCTCCAGAAAATTATTAGAATTAATATTGTTTTCCAAGTTTAAGTGTGAGGCACTTTATGTTTGTTTGTTGACTACCGAAAGAACACCGACATTAAACATTGAATGGGGTCAAATTAATCCTAAGGCGGGGGGAGGGTGTAATATTGATTCGGGTCAAAATGACCCTAAGGCAACACAAGGGTTAAGCTCTGTGTCGTGATGAATAATAACAACTGTTGAGAAAACATAGCCTGCTAAGCTCTCCGTTGCTTACCTAACACTCCTCTCCTTTTCTTTATATTTGACCACTTACACAGGGCACAAGCCTGTGGTAGATGTTATTGTTCTTTCTGCCTTTTCTTCTGCACTTTTTTATCATCTTGGAGCCTTGCCAGGGTGTAACCAGCTGCCCCTTGTTAGACGAGCAAAATTTATGTTTTTTATGTTATTATTTAGTTTGGCGTGAACTTAAATGCCAAATATGTTGCAATCCATTGTGGTTAATAATCACTGTTTCTTCATGACTTCTGTGGGGTAGAAAAAAAGGTGTTGTCATAATATGTGACGAAGTGAAATTGGGAAGTAGAAACCGCCAAATATCCAGGGCAACGAGAAATTACAGTCCCAAACATTGCTTTGAATTCCCTCATGTGGTAATTGTCAGGGTAAGCACAAAGGACTGGACCCAAATGCCAACTCACTGGGTGTAAAGTATTCTTATTCTCCAAAAAAAGGGTGACCAAGAAGAACAAAGCATCCATTAACACAAGGATATACACAAGGACATATGCAGGGATATACACAAGGATATACGCAGGGATATACACAGACGAACGTGTGTCCGTTCTGGGAAGGTGCAGGTAATTAAACACAGGAGGATTCAATCAAGGACAGGGGAGACAATCACAGGGACAGGAAGTGAAGGGAATCAGACACGGGTGACGAGAAACTTCAAAATAAAACAGGAAACCAAACACAACCCAGAACAGTGACAGTAATTGCAGTAGTGTATCACAAACTGTGGAACCAATACGTCCTCTAATTGTATATTTCAGCTATTCGTCCTTTTTCAAACAAAGACGATGGTTTCTCTCCAGCTGGACGAATGCATTTAATGACAGGTATGATTGGCCGTTGAAAGGAAAAATAAATGTGATTGCTTTTCAGGTTCATTGGCTCAGCAAAAATCCCTCTGAGAGACTTGGCCAGTGGTCACATGAGATCCCTCCCATCAAAGAATGTGCCCTTGATCAATGAGAAACAACAGGCTATTGGGGTGAATAAATTTATCCATAATATGTGATACTTTTTATAGTCCATAATATCAGCTAAATCAGCTTTAGCTCTGGCAGTGGATGGTGTCTGTTATCTGAATAGATCTGCAGGAAATAGTTGACTATTTAGTTAACCCTATGTGATATATATTTGGTGTTAGACATATACAGTAGAGCTGATAATGATAATTGAGAAAGCATTTTCTTTTTTCAGGCAACCATCAATTTGCTCATTGGGTATGATCCACCAGCCGACTCTACTATAAACCTAAATGAGCAACCTGATGGAGACACGTCTCATGTGGATGCAGGTAAGTAAACAGTTAAGGCTAACACATTAAAAGAGATGGTGGTTTATGATTTTACTTATTCCCTCCCAACATAACAAAACATCACACTCCTTTGCAATAATTCATTATAATTAGTCACAATGATTAGCAATCCAAAACACAATGGCAAACATCAATCAATCAATAAACACACATTAAAAGTGTATATAATAAGAACAAAATAGTAGTTTTAACTACTAACCAAAACCCTTTTTCTACAGTGAAAGTGTTTTGGGAATATCGATTTAGATAATGTGATTATTGTGGAATTGATCCACAGGAGACAGTGATGAGGGCGATGAGAGGGAGACGGATGTGGAGGAAGGAGGTCAGACTGGAAGCCCAGGAGCTCCTACTTCCCCAAACCAGTCAGGGAAAGCCAGCCACAAGCCAGTCTGCCTCAGCCGTAAGAGGCATAGAGCCTTGGCCAATAAGCCTCAGGACTTCCAGGTATTGTTTGAGTTTTGATTAATGTGTTCCTGGATCATCACAAATGCCAGTCTAAGGTGAAATCCTTAATAATGGATCACATAAATGAAAGCAAGCTTGACGAGTGCAAATGTACAACGAAGCCAAAAGAAAGTGCAATATAACATAACTGATTAAAAGTATTGCAAACATGGGAACCTTCTATTGGCTCAGGGAAGCACTTTTCTTTGGGAAGATTGTTTTGTTCCTGTAAAAGGTCTTTGTCGATATGTGTCTAACCAAATGAGTCAATGGTACTTTCCATAACGGACCAAGATAAATTGCCTCACTGTCTTGCCATATTTAGATTCGTATTCGGGTTATCGAGGGTCGACAGTTGCCTGGCAACAACATCAAGCCAGTGGTTAAGGTGAATGTATGCGGACAGACGCACAGGACCAGACTCAGAAGAGGAAATAACCCATTCTTCAACGAGGTAATTAGTCTGCAAAAAGATCCCACAGCCTGTAGAAAGTAATTGACTGCCAACTTTTTCCTTTTATCTTACTTGTCAACATTCACTTGTCTTTTCTCTTTGCCACTGAATCTCCGCAAGCTTTAACAACCCTCTGGGGTATTTCTCTGTGTCGGCAGCGGTGATATGACAGTTGAGCTTAAAGCCAGTGTCCGCTTTATCCAACTCCTCTCACATGCATTTTCCTGTCTCAGTTTCTGCCAAAGCATAAGCATCTCACCGTAACAAATTGTAAGACCTATAATTTTTGTCACAATCCCTGATGACAATGTGTCACGGGAGTATTAGGGTTGACCCAATAGCACGACTCAGGAGACAGAACTGCAAATAATGATCTTTACTCTGAGAATAATCAGGAACAGAAGACTAAGAAATATATCAACACAATATCCAACGTACGAGGTCTTGGGCTGGAAAACACAAGACAATCTGGCAGCGGGCAAGTGAGGGGACCTAAGTAGACAGAGACTAACGAGGGAATGGGCAACAGCTGAGACGAGCATGAGGACCAGGTGAAGGGAATGAGGGATTGACTAGGGAGTGATCAGAGGCAGGTGAGAGAACAGGTGAAGGGAGTTAGACTAACGAGATCGGAAGCAGGATCTGGAATGACATGATAGTTCGTGAGACAGGCAGACAGGATCAAAACAACTAATAAAAGGAAGGTGTGGAGCTAAAGTGTTACACAATGTGTTTATGACATCAACATGCATTGGGCATACAGTGACCAGGGAAATACTCATTTATTTGTGACTTGTTTCTGTCCTTCAGATGTTTTTCTACAACATAAACATGCTCCCTTCAGAGCTGTTTGACGAGAGCATTAGTCTTCGGGTGGGTAGATAACTCCTTTTTAATGCAATTTTATTTTGCAAACATAATAAATAACATCCATTCGTTTTATAATCAGAACATTTCTACATCTACTCAAGCTGTAAAGTTGTGTTTTCCTTGACAGGTTTATGACTCCTTCTCCCTCAGAGCTGACAGTCTAATAGGAGACTTCAAGGTACGCCAATTGAAGTGCCAGATGTTTGATAAATTTAAAGTTTTTCAATGATTAAAATGTTTTCATTCTTGCTTACCCAGCTGGATGTTGGCTACATCTATGATGAATCAGGTCAGTATTTCTATATAAAATGCATCATATGTGAAAAATGAAGATATATATATATAGTAGGTGTTTGAACATGTTGAATATTATTCTTTGTCCAGGTCATGCCATAATGAGGAAATGGCTCCTCCTGAGTGATCCTGATGACTCTATCTCAGGGGCTAGAGGTTACCTGAAAGTCAGCATAACTGTTGTGGGCACTGGAGATGACCCACCGGTGTGTGTACCATCTTGTCAAGTTTATTTTTATGACACACAGTGTACAGATCTGTTTTAAAAAGACAATGACAAGCTCTCCTCTCCTTGCCTGTGTCCAGACTGAGGGGAAAGATATAAGTGAGGAGAAAGACGACATAGAAAGCAATCTTTTGGTGCCAGCTGGTGTCACAATGCGATGGGCCACACTCAGCCTCAAAGTCTACCGGGCCGAGGATATGCCTCAGAGTAAGTGGCCAATAAATTCCTGCAACCATCGCATTTAATGCAGTCAAATCATCTTGAAAAACTTCTATTAAGAACCTATTTTTCATTGCAGTGGATGATGCCTTTATTCAGACGATAAAACAGGTCTTTGGAGGGGATGGAGACAGAAAAAACTTGGTGGATCCATACGTGGAAATCAGCTTTGCTGGCAAGAAGGTATTTCATGTTTTGTTTAAAACAAACAAAAGATGTCTAAATGTTCTGACTGTTTCTGTGTATGCAATGGCATTTTCTTTGTTTTAGCTGTGCACCAAAGTCCTTGAGAAAAATGCTAATCCGGAGTGGAATCAGCTCATCAATCTCCAAGTCAAGGTCAGAAAGATGCATATTAGGATGCATCTAATGGGCTTGATTTCAATTTCCAAAACATTTAAACCTTTAGCACAAATCAACCCATGCCTCTATCTGCCTCTTTAGTTCCCATCCATGTGTGAACGCGTAAAGTTGACTATATATGACTGGTAAGAACTAAATCTCATACATGCACAAGTGAGAATCATAACCCTACAAAACAATATTTTAAGTGCTTGTCTATTCTTGGCAGGGATCGTCTAACTAAGGATGACGCCATCGGATCAACGTTTCTAAACCTAAGCAAAATGTCTTCCTCTGGTGGAGAGATTGAAGGTAATAATGTCGTCTGTATTTTGATAATGCTAATGTTTTGATAATGCAATATGAGAATGAATATATATGTTGTTGTCCCCCCGACTGGAAACAGACGCACGAGCTGATAGCCACACAGTGTCTGACTGTACGTAAGCATGGTCATCTGCATGTTTTAACATGTTGCATTGAGAGTGTAACCCCCTTCTCCTCATGCACCTTATTGCTTCAAAGCCTTGAAACTGACCAGGTTGGGTTTTAATCACAGTGTCTGTTTGTTACAGTGAGCAAGGCAGCATCAGAGGTTGGTTTTCTCCCAGCTTTTGGGCCTTGCTATGTCAACCTGTACGGTAGCCTGAGAGAATTTACCGGCCTGTCCGACCCATTTGAGGAACTCAACTTTGGAAAGGTAGTCCTACTTTACTGCGTACAGTCAGTTCACTACTGTGGGTTTAGATAAATGGGACATTTCTCCTGCATGACAATTGGCTCATTGCATTTTGATACGTTTCAGGGTGAAGGGGTCGCCTACAGGGGGAGGGTCCTTGTTGAGCTGTCCACTCAGCTGGATGGGAAGGCTGATAAGAATGTGGATGACATCTCCAGTGATGACATCCTAGTGGCACAGGTATACAAACACGTTGGTATACATACTACTGCTGTCTCCATAATTATTTGATACATATGACAATCCTTATGATAAACAGCCCACGGTTTTGAATCTGTAAGTTGCCATACGTTCCTTTTTTCCTTTTCAAGTTTTGTGCAATGTCGGTCAGAGTTTCCCCACAGAACATATCGGTAGCTCAGTGTCGAGCAGAATAGGTTTCTAGATGAGAACAGACACAAAGTATCCCGCCTGAACCTCTAACACTTCCACGTTGTTTTTAATTGAGTGCAGAAATACCAGCGGAGGAGGAAGTTCTCTCTGTGCGCTGTGTTCCACAGTGCGTGCATGCTCCAGGAGCCGGGCGAGCCAATCCAGTTTGAGGTTAGCATTGGTAACTATGGTAACAAGCTGGACTCCACCTGCAAGCCCCTGTCGTCCACCACCCAATACAGCGTTGCTGTGTTTGATGGTATGAAAAGCTTATGTCTGCAAGAATAAAAATATTTTTCTCAGATTTATTCTGTTATTCATCCGAACTTGGCTGTAACAGTGGACAGTTCATGTTAAACTATTTACCATGCTGTACATCTGTGTTAAAAGGGTCATGAAGCGAAAGAGAAGAACCACACGGACCTCAAATGTTAATGAGCTGTCTACTCCACAACATGTGTTTAAAATGACTGGGTATATTTATTTTCTATCCCACAGGTAATCACTACTATTACCTGCCCTGGGCCGACACGAAGCCCGTAGTGATTCTCACTTCATACTGGGAAGACATTAGCCACCGTCTGGACTCTGTCAACGTTCTCCTCTTCATCGCTGAGAGACTGGTGAGAATAAGTTATAGAAGCACATATTGTACGTCTCTACACAGGAACTACTCCACAGGTCGTCTCCTTTGATCTGTCTTTGTGATTTATTCTAGGAGTCCCACCTCACCTCTTTAAAAACCGCCATGTTAGCCAAGGTGTCTGAGACACGTCTGGCAGAGATTTGGCTCAAACTCATCAACCACATGATTGAGGACCTGAACAGGTAGGACCTGACCAGACATAGAGTCCACCACTGGACATGTTGTATGAAGTAATGCTATAATGTAACTTATCATTAGGAAAATTGTAGTTTGCGGTTCGTGCTTTTAGGTCAAATACAATTGCAGGTGGTTATTAGGGTTGAGTTATTTTATTTAGTTGTTCCATTACTCTTACTCACAAATCTTTAACAGTTTTCAGCTCCCAGTGCTAGAGGGCCAACCCAATGTGACTGCATTGGATCTCCAGTTGAAAAACCTGCGTGATGTCGCCGTGGACGCTATCAGAGAGATGGCCAATCGCGTGAGAGAGGAGGCCACAGATGTCAAGGCTACTGTTGGTGACATTGAGGATTGGTTGGACAGAATCAAGCAGCTGGCAGAAGAGGTGCGGAAATGCAAAAAATATAATATTATGCAGCTTCAGTTAAACTTAATTATGTAACTGAAATGTAGCGTGTCTCCATCAGCCTCAAAACAGCATGCCAGATGTGATCATCTGGATGTTAAGAGGAGAGAAACGAGTGGCTTTTGCCCGAGTGCCAGCAAACCAGATCCTGTTTTCAAACTTTAGCGAACAGGCTTGTGGCAAACACTGTGGACGGACCCAGACCATTTTCATGCAGGTACAAAACTAGCCAACATACAGTGACACATTCACATATTTTTTATTATGTATTTCACTGTTACATTTTCAGAAAGAGTTTGCACACTAATACTTTTCCTTTGTCAGTATCCCATGGACAAAAACAAAGGTGTGAAGGTTCCTGTTCAGCTGCGGCTCAACATGTGGCTCGGTCTCTCTGCCGATGAGAAGAAGTTCAACAGCTTCTCGGAGGGAAACTTCAGCGTGTATGCTGAAATGGTGCAGTAGCTCCACAAAGCCATAGTTTTTTTTCTTTTTTAAAACCTACACTACATAATTTATCTTATTTCAGTTGTGCTATCTCTGACTTTAATTCCGCAGTATGAGAACCAGGCCCATGTGTTGGCGAAGTGGGGAACTACCGGTCTGGTTGGTCGTCATAAGTTCTCCGATGTGACTGGAAAAGTGAAACTCAAACGAGAGCGCTTTCTGCCACCCCGTGGATGGGATTGGGAGGACGACTGGTTGGTTGACCCAGAGCGATGGTAAATTTAAGAAATTAACTTTCTCAGACACAAACACACACACTCGCACAGTCGTTCTTGATTCATGACGTATAGTCTAAAGTACAAACATCCTG
The DNA here is from genome assembly GCF_029220125.1 of Pseudoliparis swirei. Classification (NCBI taxonomy): domain Eukaryota; kingdom Metazoa; phylum Chordata; class Actinopteri; order Perciformes; family Liparidae; genus Pseudoliparis; species Pseudoliparis swirei. The sequence goes on from NC_079404.1 coordinate 14,066,695, forward strand.
TTGGACACGCTCCAAAATCCTGGTCTTATTTCAGCCATGTCCTCTATTAATTGGTAAAACCTCATAAATCAGTGCTCGTACCAGCCACAGGGTGAAGACAATCACAGGAAATGAAAAGGAATTTTGGCATCACTCAGGGTTTTGGTTAAAGTAGGTCTCCCTCCCACCAAGGCTCATGTAAACACTTTGAGTTCTCTGAAGCTGGTCTTCCTGAGTGGTCCTGCTTGGTTTATCATGGTCCTACATAGCTGCTGTCTGAGTCACACAGCTTCTCAACAACCGGTGGTGTTTTCTACAGCCTGTTGACAGAAGCAGACGCGGGCCACACGGAGTTCACAGATGAAGTTTTTCGGAATGAAACACGTTTCCCTGGTGGGGAGTGGAAGGCCGCGACTGAGCCCTACACAGACGTGGTACGACCTACTGCTCTCACACAGATACACTATACACATACTGTATGTGGGAGAAGATAACAGGATAACTGCTCTATTCATTTCAGTTTCCAATGTTAACAGTTTTTCCTGCAACATAATGCACTAAGAAAATGTAGGTTGCATCGTTGTTGATTTTATTGAAATAAACATAACCTTTGCAAACCTTTAGAAAAGTAATAATATTAATAATGCATTTTATTTGTATAGCGCTTTAAAGGTAATGGTAAAAACAGTAAGAATAGTGTGGCAGCGGGGGGGTGTTTAAGCTCGGCTGCAGAGTGGGTGGAGCGGGGGTGTGGTTCAGGGAACGGTGTCTGATTGTCATCAGCTGGTCTGATTGTCATCAGACCAGCTGATGACAATCTGGGGTTGTGTATCTGCGAGGCTCTGTCCCCATAAAGGAGCTGGACAGGAGGAAGAGGGGGGCCATGAGCAGAGACACAGTCGGCGGTCAGAGCGCTCAAATAAAAACACGTTACCAACGTTCCCTCTGGTTGCGCATTCCTTGGGGCTTAGGGGGCAAACCTACCGGTGACGGCCACGAACCTGTCACAAATAGAAACAATGACAACTTTACTATTGGATTCACCTTTATTCCGGAATCCTCTCTGATAAACACACTGTATGCTACCAAAAAAACAAGCAAAAATAAACCAGTTAATGCAGATGTATCGGTAATAAGCATTGATAGTGCCTAAATTAGGGTCTGTGTCCTAGAATGGAGAAACGGTTCAAAGCCCAGAAGAATTTGAGTGTCCACCTGGATGGAGATGGGAAGATGACTGGAGCTTTGACAGAGACAGAGCTGTGGATGAGAAAGGTAACATGAACACTAAAACTGAACTTTACGATCAAAATCTTCACTTCATTTTGTTTTCATATTTGAAATACTCAAGTATAATTGATTTGTGTGTCTTATGGCACTAGGTTGGGAATACGGAGTCACCATTCCTCCCAATGATAAGCCCAAATCATGGGTTGCAACAGAGAAAATGTATCATGTCCACCGCAGGAAGAGACTCATTAGACCACGAACAAAGATATCTGATCAAATGACTGTTGCCGAGGTGAGGAAGAGGAGATAAAGAGTATAAGATTTGAAAGATGTTATGAGTGCAATTTCTCCTTATTTGTCCTGTCCTTGTCTCTTTCATAAAAGCGAGAACCAGGGGAAGGCTGGGAATACTCTTCCCTGATTGGCTGGAAGTTTCACAGGAAGGAACGTTCCTCTGACACGTTCCGTCGCCGCCGCTGGAGAAGAAAGATGGTCCCGTCAGACTGCATCGGTTCCTCCGCCATCTTCAGGCTGGAAGGGGCATTAGTGAGTCTACCTAAGTCCCCTCAGAAACTCGACTAAATATGAGTTGTATTCTTACATTTCCTTAAATGAGGCAGTTGTCATGGCAACATCAGTATGCCATCTGAGTCATATCCTCTGATCATTCTTCGGCATGTGACTGTTCCCGTCAGGTGTTGGCAAATCACTCAGTTTGTTTTGGTTCAGCATTCTTCCTTTCATATCGTCTTCAATTTTCTTCCTTTTAACCCCTTGTTTTGCGTTTTGTTAAAAGGGGGTCGATGTTGATGAGAAGGCCAGTAAAACGGATGCAGCCAAACTATTTGGCGCCAACACACCCACTGTTTCCTGCCACTTTAGCCGTAAGTTGTTGGGTCAGATAAAGCTGATTGCTAGTCATTTATGCTGATTGTTTCTTTAAACGTCCTGATGCACGATAACATTATATAAAGAAGTCAGTATATACATCTTACAGTTGAACATGCTGATAAATGTTATCTCCCTTCAGAGTCTCACCTTTACCATCTGAGAGTGTACGTGTATCAGGCGAGGAATCTCTGTGCCATGGACAAAGACAGCTTCTCAGGTAAACGCAAAGTGCAAGCCCGGTCAAGAGGAATACATGGACATTACTCAGGATGTACAATCTGGCCACAGTGTAAATGACAACAAACGGCACAGATTCACATGTTCTGTCTCACACTTCCATCAAAATAAATACTCCTGGTCCTCCCCAGATCCCTACGCTCATGTGTCATTCCTACATGTGAGTAAGACTACTGAAGTCATAAGGTCCACCCTGAACCCCACATGGGATCAGACTCTCATCTTTGAAAACATTGAAATCCACGGAGACCCACAAACTATTGCCCGCAACCCTCCTGACGTGGTGTTGGAGCTGTACGACAGTGATCAAGTAGTACGTTGTAAATTTAATCCGTCAAATACAGTCACTTCCAGACCTTTATCTTTGAAATGCGCTTGGTTCAAGTCTCGCTTCATTTCCAAGGGTAGAGATGAACCCCTGGGTCGCTGCACATGCCCTCCAGTAGTGAAACTGAACCCCAGTGTGGCTGTCAGCCCTAAACTGCTGTGGTTCCCGGTCACCAAAAAAGGTTGCATTGCTGGGGAGGTACTGCTGGCTGCAGAGCTCTTGCTGAAGAACAAGGTGAGTAAGAAGGTAGAGAAAGTAAACATACTGTAACTTTAACTATGAAACTGTATTTAGGAGGCGATGCTATGCTTTGCCGTCCAGGTTAATGATGAAGATATGCCCCTGGTGCCTCCTCGCCGGGGGGAGAAGCTCTACATGGTTCCGCAGGGAATCAGGCCTGTAGTGCAGCTCACTGCGATTGAGGTATACACCATCATGGTATCCTGCTCCTGACCATGTAAATTCCATTCACACACATTACTTGATCAGACAAGACCAGCCCAACCCTAAGATTTCTGTTGTGGTTGCATTCCTCATCTGTAATTCTCTTCCATCTCTATCCTAGCCGTGTCCTTTAATCGGTTTTTCTGACTGCGTTATTTTGTCTTTCTTTGTCCCAAGGTCTTGACTTGGGGCTTGAGGAATATGAAGACCTACCAGTTGGCCACCGTTTCCTCCCCCAGTTTGATCGTGGAGTGTGGTGGTGAGATTGTTCAAACCGCTGTGGTCAAGAACTTCAAAAAGAACCCCAACTTCCCTGGATCTGTGCTGCTGCTCAAAGTGGTATGCACCCTTGAACTTTCTAGAATACATATTCAGACACCTACAAAGTGTTTCGTGCCTAGACTCATCCATGTTTTCTCACAAGTTCTGTTCTATTGTTTTCTCGTCTTAGCTTCTGCCCAAAGAGGAGATGTACACCCCTCCTATTGTGCTGAAGGTAATCGACCACAGGCCTTTTGGTAGGAAACCAGTCGTGGGTCAGTGCACCATCAACTGCTTGGAGAGGTTCCGCTGTGATCCGTATCGCATTAACAGTGAAGTCTGCATGTCTGCGAGAGGTATATACAAAATGAAAGCAGATACATGAACACTCAGCTACACACACAAGTTCTTATTGTTTCCTGTTTTCATTGACCTTGCAGTGGCAATGATAGCTGCTGCCCAGGGAGATGTCGTCATAGACATTGAGGAGAGACCCATCGTAAAAGCTGAGGTAAATAATAATGCACTCACAAAAGATGGGAGACCATATTTTTACCTTTACTTACTTTTATTGATAAATATTCTTTATTTGCTTTTTACTTTGCAGCTTCAAGCCGAAATGGTGAGATCTCTTCAGAGATCTACAGTCTACTGATAAATAACAGACCTGAAAACACCGAGTTCATCTTTCTTTTCCATCGTGTAGGAGGAGGAAGCCGTAGACTGGTGGAGTAAGTTCTTTGCCTCTGTTGAAGAACAGGTAAAATGTGGTCCTTACCTGGAAAAGGGATACGACACATTACAAGTAAGAACATGTCGTTGCACATCACAAAAAAAACTACATTTTTGATTCGATCTTATCGTTTTTCTTTGATTGTCTTGCTTCTACAAGCAGCAGCAAGATAGACGTGACATTCCACGTTGAGACCAGAACATCCTTGTTCTCGGTCCTGTAATAAGAGTTTGCAGGAGTATATATCCAAAACCGAGAGAGACAGTTGTTGACGAGCAGTCAAACATTAGGGAGATTCAGTAGTTATGTTTTTCAAATGAAAAAAAAAGACAGATGTGGGACTTCTGTGACAACTAAGATGTGACGTATAGTTCTGTTGAAATCTTATAGTAAAGCAAATTTGACTTATTTTTTTATCGCAGGTAGTACAACAATATGTGATGGTTTTACAGGTGTTTAACGGTGAACTCGAAGAGGTTGCACACTTCCAGGGATTCACAGATTTCTGCAGCACTTTCAAACTTCAGCGAGGAAAGACTGAACATGACGAAGATGATCCCTCTGTGGTGGGAGAGTTTAAGGTAAAGAAGCAAGATTTTGAGAAAATGCTCCTGTCATCAAGCATCATTATCCTGAACGTCTGTAACATGGGAAATCTCTGCTTTCGCTTTTGGCCATGTCTGCCCTCTGGTGGACGATCTATGGATTTCATATACATAGTAAATGGATCATATTATTTATAAAGCCTGCAGATTGGTATGTCTTTAAGGGGATAGTTTGTTGCACGGTCTTTTATCCTGTCCTGAATGTATCACTTAGTTCATCTATATCTTGAACTGGAATTCACATCGGATCATTCTTTTATATTGTTGCAAGCATATTTAATCATTGAAAGCAGTCAACATTTAAAACAAGATTGGCCAAGTTGAGTGGCAACATTAGTAACTTAATATTTAGACTCATACTTTTTGGTTTGGTGGACTCTGGACAGCTGATCAGTTTTTATTTTGGCTGAGTTTTTTTCAGGTTGAATGACAAACCTCAGATTTAATTCCTCATCTGTGATGGTAAAATCTATTGTAGGTAGGAATACGGTCTTATGCTCCTCAGTGAATGTAATTATATCACTGATAAGATGTTAAATGACCAATAGTTCTGTCCTCCATGGTAATATTCAGGGCTCATTCAAGATTTACCCACTGTCTGATGACCCAGGGGTGACAGCTCCACCCCGCCAGTTCAGAGAGCTTCCTGAGAGCGGACCTCAGGAGTGCCTGGTCAGAATATATGTGGTGCGTTGTCTTGACCTGCAGCCGAAGGATACGAATGGCATGGTAAGTACTATATGTTGCTACAACTGTGCCCCAACCAAAACAATGCTCTAGATTTTATTAGGTGAACAAGATGATGAAAGCTGTTTCCATTCTCATTCCAGTGTGACCCATATGTGAAGATTGCACTGGGAAGGAAAACACTGGATGACAGAGATAACTACAAACCAAACACCCTTAACCCAGAGTTCGGGAGGTGAGACTGAACTTTTTGTTAATTTCTTATTTGTTCAAATGATTATGGCTCCTTTTTTAAAGGAATACGTCACCCACAAAGTACCCATCTGTGTCTTAATTACTCAGAAAAAGTAGTTTCTCCTGCATGTCGACGTGGTGATGGAAGAATCCAAAAATTTAGAAATGTCTTCATGAATCGATGTCAACAACAGCAAAACTATAAAACATCCGTTTACAAACTCTCACACAACTTTTTCAGAATAATCCGAGTCTCATTTATCCAGTTGTATAATCACTACTTCCCAAAAAGATGCATCTTTGCTAAAACCTTATTATTTAAAACATCCTGTTTTAGCAAAGATGCATGTGTTTGAAAAGGAGTAAGCATCCAACTGGACACATGAAACTTGGACGCTGCACAAGCTGTGTGAGAGTTTGTAAATGGATGTTTTGATATAGTTTAACTGTTGATAATCGCAACCCCCATTTACTTCAATTCATCAAGACTTTTCTCAGTTGATTTATTGATCAAAAAATGGTTATTTTGCAGGTCCTTTAAGTTAGTGTCGGGCGTAAAAGGGTAACACGCACATTACATGTCCTCCATGTCTGTCCAGGATGTTTGAGATGTCCTGCTTCCTGCCTCAAGACAAGGACCTGAAGATTTCTGTATATGACTATGACTTACTGAGCAGAGATGAAAAAGTAGGAGAGACAGTCATCGATTTGGAGAATAGACTCCTGTCTCGTTTCAGGTCCTGCTGTGGCCTGCCACAGACTTACTGTGTGTAAGTATGTACTCTCACAGTACAATATCTACAGTAAAGTTGATACAGCGCCAACGAAGCTACAATTTGTTTGCAGCTCAGGGATCAATCAGTGGAGAGACCAGCAGAAGCCTTCTCAGATCCTCCAGAACGTGGCCAGAGTGAGAGGCGTTCCTCCTCCACGCATCGAGGAAGATGGCAGCTCCTTGTCGTTCTCTGAAAAACAACACAACCTGCAAGATTTTGGTAATGCCAGTCTTGGATGCCCGATTACCATATTTTTTGTCAAATTATGACTTGTATCTACTATCTCAATGACCATGTCTTGTTTTTATTCATTTGCCTTGTAGAATATTTCACAATTATTCATTATTATCCTGCAGTTTGGCTTATCTTTTGATATTAACATTTTCAACACTGTACTACCCCTTTATCCTTGACCTTTGTGGTTTGCCATGCGCTTTGCAGAGGCAAACACTGTGATCCACCCACACTTAGGCTCGGCCAGAGAGAGGCTGGCTCTGCATGTCCTCAGAAACCAGGGCTTGGTACCAGAGCATGTGGAGACCAGAACCCTGTGCAGCTCCCACCAACCGAACTTATCTCAGGTTAAAACAACAACAGTAACACTTTTTTTGTAGAGCTCAAAGAAGTAGAGATACAGTATGAAGCTAATGCTCTTTCAAATTAATATTTTCAAATGGTTGTATGATAGCTTTGCTTCACAGACTCATCCTTTTCCACAAATACAGGGAAAAATTCAAATGTGGGTGGACATTTTTCCCAAGAGCCTTGGTTTACCGGGGCCCCCATGTGATATCACGCCACGCAAAGCCAAGAAGTAAGAGACATTTGACAATTATGTTTTATCGGAGTTCATTCAAGGATGAAAAATAACAGTATATTTAAAATAGGTACGTTTTGCGAGCCGTCATTTGGAACACAACTGATGTTACTCTGGACGAAAGAAGCGTCACTGGAGAAGAGATGAGTGACATCTACGTTAAAGGGTACATTCCTCGTCCTGCCTCTTAGCTCAACCCTTCTTTTGTGTTTATGTTTTACTTGTATATGCATTTTTCAATACCACTGGATTAATTCCCAAATAGACAATCTGACTTTGACATTATCGTTTTTCCTAGCTGGATGCCAGGTATGGAGGACAACAAGCAGAAGACCGATGTCCACTACAGATCCCTGGATGGTGATGCACATTTCAACTGGAGGTTCATCTTTGGGTTTGACTACCTGCCTGCAGAGCAGCTGTGTGTTATCTCCAGGAAAGTGAGTGAGATTGTGAAGAAGGAACAAGGAATCAAGTGACTGTTGCTATAACCATATCATGTTGTTGTCGTGTTGATATGATAGCAGGTAATGATCTGAACAAAGGGTCTGTCTTTTACAGGAACACTTTTGGAATCTGGACAACACTGAATTTAGGATTCCTCCTAAATTGATCATCCAGATTTGGGACAATGACAAATTCTCCTTGGATGACTACTTAGGTGAAACAGCATTGTTCTGAGCCCCATGTTATACCATGGATACACTAAATGATGGCCTCTGCCAGAGAGAAGTACTGCATAGGAGACCAATTATAATTAGTTTTGACCTATATCTCTGTTACAGGTACAGTTGAACTGGACATTCTCAATCTGATCTCTCCTGCTAAGAGCCCAGAAAAGTGCAGTCTGAAGATGTTGCCTGGGATCGCCGGCTCAGTCGCCTCCAAAAAACCTCTGCCCAACTCCCTTTTCTCCCAAAAGTCTGTCAGAGGCTGGTGGCCATGCATGATCGAACAGGATGGGAAACATGTGCTTGGTGTATGTTTATGTCAACAGCACAGTCCCTAGTTAAGTTTTATTTCCTTGTTACTTTTTAAGACTGTTTTAAAACTCTGCAGGGTAAAGTAGAGATGACGCTGGAAATAGTGGAGGACAAGGAGATGGAAGAGAAACCTGCTGGGAAAGGCAGAGATGAGCCAAACATGAATCCCAGACTTGACCAACCCAAGTAAGAAATCCTTAAAAACATAAAACTGTCATGGAATATCTGATTATCTAGTTCTTTGAGTTGCTTGACGTGGCTTATGTGAATGTTGCTGTCTTTCTTCATTCAACAGCCGCCCTGACATGTCATTCTTCTGGTTTACAAACCCTTGCAAGACCATGAAGTTCATTGTTTGGCGCAGATTCAAATGGATTTTCCTTGCAGCGATTCTTCTTCTGCTGGTCCTCTTGTTCCTTGGGATCCTGTTCTACTCCCTACCAGTACGATTACATAGTTTGCTGATAATTTATTAATTTCTATATTTTTTTAACTGTTATAAATCATTTGTAACCATCGCACATTGTTTTTTCACAGTATTTTTTAATCTGAGTGATTATTAATATATATTTTATATCCACAGAACTACATCTCAATGAAGATTGTGAAGCCGTTCTCCTAAGGAGCATTGCAGAGAAGTTGTCTGCGTTCCTGCTGCATAATTTACAGCCCTCTTAGCCCTTTCCATTGCCCAGAAATATAACTTTATAAATAACTTCCTCTGTTGATGCCATAATGGATTAATATTCAGCATTCTAATCTCATATAATCAGACCTGGCTGCTCTGTTTTTTTGCACTCTCAGTATTACAGTATATTTATTGTGATGCAACATATACTGGATCTTATGTAAAATGTAAACCAAAAAAAATCAAGAATGATATATTTTAATAAATGCTTTGATAAATAATTTGTTTATATTTTTGCACACATTTGAAATTAGCGCGAATGTTTGAATACTGTCTCCTGATATTGGAGTATTAACTATTAAAATGAAATCTTAGTACAAACCTTCTGTCCACTATAGGTTGTTAAGATATTTTAAAGTGCATCAACATGGTGGTTATTTTACAATAAAATGCAATAAAATGCAAATACTGGACTTCAGGAAGAACCCTCCCCCTCTACAGCCTCTCATCATCAAAGGGACTGAGGTGGAGAGGGCTGACGGGTACAGATTCCTGGGAATGCAGGTGACATCTGACCTGAGCTGGACTCTTCACACCACAGCCACGGTGAAAAAGGCCCAGAAAAGGCTTTATTTCATCAGGATGCTCAGGAAAGCTGGTCTGAACCGTCGCCCTCTCACCCAGGCCTATAGAGGACTGATAGAGAGCATCCTCACCGCAGGCATCACTGTGTGGTATGGAAACACCACACAGGCAGAGAGGAAGGCTCTGCAAAGAGTCATAAGGACCGGAGAGGATCACAGGGACACAACTTCCGTCCATGGACTCTATGTATGTGCAGCGCTGTCGGAAAAGAGCAGAGGGAATCATTGGAGACTCACTTCATCCAGCTCACTCTCTGCTCAGACACAAACACTGCACATACAACCTGAGACACAGCAGAGCGGACAGCATCGTCACCCATAGGACACGCTTCTTCAACAGCTTCTTCCCTGCCACAGTCAGACTGATGGCACAACACAGCTACTGAGAAAGAGGCACTCCTTGAAACTGTGAAAAATGTGCAACACTACAATCAGTGCAATAGCCCCACACAACCTTCCCCCAACATCTGAACATGTGCAATATCCCCATATCACTGTCCCCTCCCCCTCCTTCTTTCCTTTTACAAGCCAGGTACAGCACTAGCCTACTTACATACTTATTACTGTTTATACTGTAAATATTGCATACATACACATTACCACACTATGTACAGTGTGTTTTTTGTACGGTGTTTTTTAAGATATGTTTCATATTTCTATTATTGTTACTGTTACTGTTATTATAGTGTGTTGTTTTGTACCTCTTGACTCGGAGAACCCTGCAAAAATAATTCCGATGTGTCTGGACTGCTGGTCTAGGCACAGATGGCAAATAAAAAACCTTAAACCTTAAACCTTAAACCTTAAAATGAGCAATGAAAAAAATAAAAATAAACTAAGACTATAATGAACAACAACATGAAAAAAAGTGTCTTGGAATTACTACGGTGTGTTCCTACTAAATTTATTTACTTGACATAATTTGCTAATTTGTTACTTTTCTCTTTTGTTACTTGGCTACAAAACAAACAAACAAGGCCACTTTAGACGTCTCAAATTACAGATTACTTTTTCCTAAAGTAGAGCAAGATTTATAATCAAATCCAATACAGACATACTGGGAACTATTACAAAGATAAATACAAATTACAACAGCTGTGCTATCTCAAATTAACTTGTGTTTTGCTTTTAAGTAAAGAAAAAATACGTTAGAGCATTCTTGTCTTTCACATGTTTCAGTGACTTAGTTTTTACACATTCTTCCAATGAATATAAGAAAACCTCTGTCTTAATAATGTGTTTGTTGGGTAGCTCTCATTTAGTATCTTGAATTTCACCTATTTTATGTGAGGGAGAATAAATATATACATGTAATGTATCCGTAGCCTACTCTTGTTATTCTATCCAGTTTATTGCCGCCTCCTTAACGGTTGCACGACAGTAAACTCCTTTTCGGCCAAGTTGCTAGGATACTAACTCATCAACCCGCCTCTTTTCCTGGTAAACGTGTCTGGTTGGTCTGAGTGTGTCTGCCGTTAACCGACAGGCGCTGCTTGCAACGACGAAGTAAACATATACCAATGACGGCACGAAAACATTTCGAGAGTGATATGTGGTTAGGTGAGGAGTAGTTGTATATGAAAATGTAAAATTATGATGTATCAAACTCACAAGTCTTACACGAAGAGGGACGCTCTTGTAAGTTATATATTTTCCTTTTCCTGGACACAGCACTGCCAGCTTGATCATGTTGCTTTACGGTACCCGGTTATCTACGAGAACTGGGGCGAGCGAATAATAGCTAACGTTTTGATCTTTAGCCAATCAAAGCTAAGTTAGCTCAAATGACTTGATAGTTTTGTACCGCAAAATGTGCTCGCATTTAGGTTGTAAGCTACTATCCAATAGCCTCGGAAAGAAAAACCGCATAACTCTGGTTAATATTCCAATAACAATTTGTACAGTGAAGAAAACTTATGTCAAAAGTATAAGGTTGGTTGGGGTTAGTTAGCGAGCTAATTGTAGCTTTGTTCAATCTGACAGAAGCAGCTTTTCATCGTGTCGAGCTCCTAAATGAAAATGAAACTGTCCCTGATGCTGAATCGAAAGCTAAGACCAGTACTCGACCCACAGTCTCATGGACGTAGAGAGTGACCGAAACAAGGTCCTCAAACACCTCTGTGAAGTTATACTCGCTGTCCATACCAATGGTCTACGTGTATCTTCCGTCCAAGCTTTGTATTTGGCTATATGTAAA